>NW_007577888.1:385797-438641 GCF_000690725.1 Stegastes partitus
AGTTTGGAAACTGAAGTGGTTTAAACTGTGTATCTATACACAACAGGTGAATAACTCTGAGCCTGCTGAGTGTCACAAAGAACAGGAACACACAACAATAAGAAGATGATTTCTAACATCACTGACGACAAATGAATTAGTGGTGAGGAGAGCCAGTGGATGACAGGGCAGGTTTGATAATGTTCATGTTACATCTCAGTACCGTAAAGTTTCCATCACCCATCAGGAAATAACACAACTAGTATTGTGTTATTTCCTGATAACCCGGAAAGAACCCACGCTGGGGAACATGCAGACTCCATACAGAAGGATCCAAGACGTGAACTGGGGATCTTCTAGCTGTGAGGAGATGCTGCTCACCACCTTGCAGCCTCCACAATCATCCAGCATGACGAAAAACTGTGAAATGCCACGAAAAAAAAAAAGGCCAACGTTCTAAATCACAGCTGCTCAGACTCACCTGCTGCAGCAGAGACCCGAGGCAGAGACGACTCCATCCTGTTACATAACATGACAAACCTGCTTTTGTCAGTACACGTCTGCCAGTTTCCATCGTTAAACATCATGCATTCACTTTTCAGTCATTTCCAGGAAATATGAAGCAAAATGCAACAAAACAGATCAAGTGTATTCATTCATTTTACTGGAACTTGACTGGAACACAGTTTTCAAGGTACCAAACCAACAAAAATAAACAAACTACTAAACACCCAGCTGATGAACAAACAACCCAGAAAGCCAGAACTCAGCAGCTCGCCAACCCTCGAGGATTTCCTTGAGCTTCAACCTCAGTTATGCACAAACCATATTGTTCAGTGAAACTTCATTCTCCACTGAGGCCTCGTGGTTTTCTTTAACGGCTGAAGCTTACATTACACTGTACTGTATGCGGGGGTGTTGCGCAATCGTCTCTCTTGGTGCTTTCGGGGAAGGGATGAAGATGTAACTCAGCGTGAGGAGGAGGAGGAGGAGAGGGAGGGGGTGACACTGGGGTATAAAAACTAAAGCTGGGGAAGGAAATGCTCCCAAAAGTTTGCAGGTTTGTAGGAGGAGCGCTGACAAAAGGGCCGAAGGAGGGAGAGAGAAGAGACGAAGCTGCTGTACCTGAACCGTGTCTTGTGCTGCAGAGCCTGAAGCATGCTGTGGTTTGTGGGGCTGACCTGTGCGCTGTGCATGGGAGGGAACGCCGTGGCTGCACAGAGAGGTGAGCAAAATGTTTCTGCTGGATGTTTGCTAGTGATTATTTTTAGCTGGAGAGGAAATGGATTGCACACAGCATAAAAAAAAATAGATTAAAATTATGGTGACGATACATGAGAACTGATGTGGGCAAACAGCAGGTACAGCAAACAACATGATTTAATAAAACATAATCACATTTTGGACTGTGGAGCTGGGAAACCATAAAATGGACATTGATTGATTCCTTGTTGCAGACGGACGCTGTTGTTTGCTCAGATGTGATTAATGCAATTACATGTATGTGCTCAATCCGTACAGTGTAGATAATGCAAAAGTAGATGAACTGAAGAAATAATTCCAAAATGAGAAGGCTGCTTTTTTTCTTTCTTTCTAAATTAGAAACGAGTTCCTCAATTGACTCGTAAAGTTTCTGAAGGGGCTCAGAGGAACACAATGAGGGAAAACAATCACCGCCAGCTCTCTGTCGACCAGGCCTCAACCTTTCTATTAGCGGCCAGCGTGATTTATTTCCACTATCTCTTCTCTCTGCTGTGGAATTCATTCAGTAAACAGGGTCGCTGCTAATGAGAAGAACACATTTCCTGCGCTTCACGCTCAGGAAGACTCCTGCCCTCGTACGGCTCCTCTGGGGGGGGAAGAGGTGGTGCTCGGGTGAAAGCGGATGAAAGCGGAGGATGTTGGGGTCTTGTTGGGTTAATTAGTGAAAGCAGTGTGATCCTCCAGGAAACTGCCGCACCTGAACGACAACAGCTGCCCATCATCTGGAGTCGGAAAACTCAGGACGCCTTTTTTTGTTTCTTTTCTTTTCTTTTTGGCGGGTGAAATTTAACCCTCTGCACCCCGAGTAGTTTCTGTTCGGCTCAGTTTCTGACACACTTTTGCTCACTGTGGGCTCATTTTTACCACAATATAAAATCCTGCACCTCTGTGGAAACAGCACAACCACGGCTGGACGTAGGGAGACCTAGATGATGCTTGTTGTGCAATAAAAATTCAAATAAATCTGCAATTATTTTGTAGAATATTTTAACTTGTTTCAAAACACTGTCTGCAGTTCAACCAAATCCTTCCTGAGTTTTGCTCATGTAACTGCAGCTGAGTCAGTCATGGCTTTACAGTTGCACCAGGTTTATTTACAGAAACTGGTTAGTAGGTTTTACATCAGTCATGCAGAATAAAAAGAGATTTTAACAGAATGTCACAATTTCAAGCTTAGAGTTGTACAATTTTCCTTTCAGTGTCACACGACTGGTTCAAGTGAAGTTAAAAGTCTGACAGTTCTTTCTGTTTTTACAGTTTCCGGCTCTGATAAATTCTGTAATTTTTGCAATATCTGCAGAGACAGATAACAGAGAATTGGTCTCTGAATGTGATTTAGTTTTACAGTTAATTTGTTTTATCGTTTCGCTGTTTGAATGTAGCTTTACTGTTTTAACCGTCTCTCTTTACTGCTCTCATCGCGCTATTTTGGCTGCAGTTGTTTTCAGAGAAGCAGCTCCATCAAAGTAGATCCCTGCTCAGCAACAAACAGCAGACAGACAGCGAACGACTAGCTGGTGAACACAGTGGAGCGTTTAGACGCAAATAAACTTCTTTGAGGAGCTGGTGGAGACCAAAAACAGAGCTAAAAGAGAGGGACCTATATTCAGAATGAAACAGGACTCCTAATGAATACCGGCGTCGTATTGATGTGTTAGCTGCTAACTGACCTCACAAATATTCTCTCTTATTGCAGGTTTAATATTATGTTGGTTTCTATTTTACTTAAGTTCACCAGGTCTTGTGATTAACCCGCATTAAGCCATAAATATTTTTTACTTTTCTATGCTGAAAGCTGCTCACTTCATTGGCTGTGTCTTTGTTTTGTCTCTTTTGCCTGCAAGTACATCACATTGCAGGTGTTTGTTCAAACGGAAAAACGAAACTGAAAACTGTCATCAGAGAATACTGACACATGCTGTTTCCAGAATCACTCCATTGGTCACTGATTTACGACTCCCTATGTGAGAGACTGAATACTTGCTCAATCACGAGCGGTAAATTGAGATTTCAGATTCATAGGAAAGATGAGTCACTTGGCATCACCAATGACAGAACTGAAGGCTGAAGGAGGGATTTTTTTTTTTTTAGCTCTACATCGTGAAAAATCTCTACTTTGTCTCAGATTTCAGACTCTGAAACTAAAACAGTGGCCAGTCAATGTAGTGCATTGTATAATAAAGAGGGAGTGTTTGACAGTCGTCACACCCAAATATAAACCCAGAAGAACAGTTGCTGACTTTGTAATATCAGTTGGCCAACAATAAAGCTCGTGACCAAGCTGAGTGATGGTTAAACTTTAAAACACAAACATACAAATCTGAGAGTGTTTCACTGTTTATAACTCAAACTTTTTATTTGTGAGAGCAGACTCATACTGCAGTTCCACTTTAAAGACAATCTTTTAGCATTGCTGGATTAGATAGTGATTTTCAGATATATGGTTAAAAGAAGATAATCTGCATCAAAAATCCAGATCATACTGTATCCAGATCTGGAACAGTGTTCCACCAGGATTCCCACAGAGTCTAGATCCTGCACGCATGTGGGCCTGAACAATGCATCCTCCAGTAAATCGTTCCATATCTGGAAAATCTATTTTGCAGCTGCAATCAAAACATCTCAGACTCCAGCGAATGCGTGGGTCGTGGATGCGAAGGAGACCTGTGGTGGCTGAGGAATGCCAGGTATTGGATTTCTGTATTAGACAGGCAGTGGATCATCTTGTACAAGACCCCCACATGTTCATATCTGATCCCCAGGGAGCTCCCAGTCCCAGAATATCCAGCCAGCAAAGCTTTCATAGAAAAACTGATGCATGCAAGGCTGGTCTGCACATTTTAACTTTTATTCCTTTTTAAAAACATGAAGGACTTCCGTGTTTTAAAAAGGTGCCCTGCATAGAAGGTTTGTCTTTTTTTTATTGTACAGTCGGTTCACATCTTCAGCGTGGTGTCATTGTTATCTTTATGAGGATTTTGTCTTTTATATTGTCTTTCAGTGTCCACGATGACTTTGTCCTGTAACGTCTCTTTGCTCAAGTTTTAGTTTAATCTTTCTAGTTTGACACCAAAAACTAAATTATGTTGTATTTTGTCTGATAAACAGTGTGTTTATAGCAGAACTCATACACAAAGGCAGTATTTGTTGATATACTAATTAAAATAATTGAATTTTTTAAGAACTAAAGAACAGAGAAACACCCGTCAAAGGCAGTGTAAAGTTTTCATATGAAACTTAAAGTCCCTCTCTGTTCATCGATGAAACCCTGTAAAAATGCATCTCTGTGAATATTTTTTAAAAAAAGCTTTTTTAAAGAAAATAATACCTTCTTGGAAAGCGATGTGGCTGCTCTAGATACTCCTGCTTTCTTTAGGATATGCAAATCTGTAAAGGAGGAGGTCTTAAAAAATGTAATTTGAAGGACTTTTGTGTCCGACGTTGAACTGTTTTTTTTAGGGTTAAGTTTAATGTTTGTTCACTATTTGGTTAGATTTAAAAACACATCATAGTTTGAGTTAAAATACATCCTTTCACAACATGTTTGAAGCCTCCATTTTCTGAATGATGAATCCCTCCTCATCTAATGTACAGTATAACCAGTTGGCTAAAAGTTGCAGTTGACAGTTGAAAAGCTTTAGGTCTCATAAACAGCAAAATGTCACCAACAAACAATCTGAGAGAACATTTGTTTCCCCTTAAAGTGTAACTGTGAATGAAATTGATTTGTATAGGAGGTTACTTTTGGGGATACATGGCTGTATGAAGAGACCATCTGCTGTAAATCTGTCGACAAAGAGCTGAAAACAGTGACTCAGTGTTTCACGTTGGGATGAAAACTCATCTGACTGCTATGGTTGTTGATGAGTTACAAAAGTTTTCCACAGCTGACCGGGTTGTGTTTTCTTCTCTAATCAAGATGGAGAAATTATCAGTCAGATTAAAATGACAAACCTCGCCTTGGCTGAGATGAAAGAGCTTCTGAAACAACAGGTAAACCTTCTTCACTTAAGGAAAAACTGTTGGATTCTTTTTCTGTTTCTGTTTTAAATGACATTTATTTTAGATCTGTTGATCTGTTGTGTATTTCAGATTAAAGAGATAGTCTTCCTGAAGAACACGGTGATGGAGTGTGAAGCCTGTGGTGAGTCGACCTGCCGCCTTGTCAATGATATAAATACGTTTATGTCTAAAAATACATGGTTTCTCTTTTTAACATTAATTTGAAGCCCAAAGTTTTCGTCCAAATGTTTTTACAGCAGCTATTTTTCATACTTTCTCACATGGATTTAATTGAGCCTGAATTCTCTGAACCCTGGACCTGGAAAACATTTCCAGACCTGCATGGGAAAACATTTGTTATTATAATTAAGACAGAATACATAACCTTGATGTATTCTGATGGGATTTTCATACCATCACGTGAAGTTTACACACTGCAGAATCCATCAGAACAAACCGGATGAGATGGCAGATCATCAGAACGAACCAAGATAAGCAACATGTGAAGAGAAGCTTCAGTGCTTTGAGACAAGACAGCTCATCTCTTTCTCCTCAGGGATGGGAGGGATGCAGCCGCCTCGTCCCTCCTGTGTGCCCAACCCCTGCCACCCCGGGGTGAAGTGTATGGAAACGCCCGAGGGCATAAAGTGTGGAGCCTGTCCTGATGGTACGGAGGGCAACGGTACCCACTGCACTGATGTGGACGAGGTACGCACAGGTTTGACGTACAATTCTTTTGCAGAAGACTTTATGATGCAACGCTATATACAGCTGAAACCAGAAGTGTACATACACTTCCTTAGTATTTGGTAGCGTTGCCTTTAAACTGTATGACTTGGGTCAAACATTTTGGATTCCCTTCCACAAGCTTCTCACAATAGTTTGATGAATTTCGGCCCATTTCTCCTGACAGAACTGGTGGAACTGGGTCAGGTTTGTTGCTCCACACGCCTTTTCAGCTCTGACCACTAATGTTCTCCAAGATTGAGATCAGGGCTTTGTGATGGCCACTCCACAACATTGACTCTGTTGTCCTGAAGCCTCTCTGTAACTAATCTGGTGGTATATTTAGAGTCATTGTCCATTTGGAAGATCCATTAGTGCCCAAGCTTTAACTTCCTGGTTGATGTCTTGAGATGTTGCTTCAATATTTCCACATAATATTCTTTCCTCATGATTCCATCTATACTGTAAAGTGCATCAGTCCCTCCTGCAGCTAAACACCTCCACATCATGATGCTGCCACCCCCGTGCTTCACAGTCAGGATGGTGTTCTCAGACTTCAAGCTTCCCCCTTTTTCCTCCAAATGCAACGATGGTCATTAAGGCCAAACAGTTCAGTTTTAGTTCCATCAGACCACAGGACATGTCTCCACAAATTAAAGTCGTTAAGCTGTAAATTTGTAATTGTTAGTGCTAACCAAACTAAAAGATACCCAGACATATCTGCCATAGTTGTAGTTGTTTCAGGCACATGCTCATAACTCAACACAACTATGGGCACGTGTGAACTGAGGTGGATACACTTAAAATGCTCTTTGTTTGTGGGTGGGAGGCGTAAATGTAGAAGAAAGTTTTTGTTTTGTAAAATGTCCATATTAAAGCGTCTAATCAAGATATGCTAGTCTGCAGTCCTGGAGCCTGGAGGGGCTCACCTAAATGGAATGATATCAGTCATTGTGGTCTCCCTGCTATGACCTACGGTGAATAGGTGCCATGAAAAAGCTGCACTGACATCTGTCTGACCCTTGTTGCACCATCATGTCATATCCAGCAAACAGTAACTCCGGCCAGCCACTGTCTGACTGGTGCAGCAGGTCCTGATCCTCTGGTAACATCCTGATGTGTGTGTCTGTCCTCTGTCGTCGTCAGTGCACCGTGATGCCTTGTCACATGGGCGTTCGCTGCATCAACACCTCCCCAGGTTTCCGCTGTGGCTCCTGTCCTGCTGGATTCACCGGCCCCCAGGTTCAGGGCGTCGGCCTCGCCTACGCCAGAGCCAACAAACAGGTCAGCGCTGGAGACAGCAAGCAGCTTTCAACTCCTTTCAAACTATTTGGTCTCGAGAGCAGCAGCAGTGATGGAAGCAGATCTTCTGTTAGCGTACACTCATCTAGATAACAAAAAACAGATGACTTTAATCATGAGAAACAAGTTCACTAAGACTGTAAAAAGTACTAATACATCACTTACAGTACCTTACAGAGGTTGTTGATACTTCTGGTGGTGAATAAATTCTCCCTCTCACCAGCTCCTTCCCCCATCCATCAGTCTCACCTGCTCAGTGTCTTTTGCACAAACAGAACGTCAAACACATGGTTTCAGCACCACATTACTCCTCAGTACGGACCCGACTCCACTCCACTGCTCCTCTGATTTCACTCTTAATGTGGAAAACCACTCAAGTTAGCGCTTGTTCTGTCTGTCTGTTCTTCAAGGTGTGCAAAGACATCAATGAATGCCAGGGTTCCAACAATGGCGGCTGTGTAGAGAACTCTGTGTGTATGAACACCCCTGTGAGTATATTCATTACAAATCTACAATAAATCACTGACTGCCATGCTTAATGGAACGATTTTGTGCCCTGTTTTTAAATGTCTTGCGACCAGGGGAGCTGAATTTTTTGGTAAAATACCCCTTTAACCAGTTCTTTGACTAAATTCTTAGCAAATTCTGATAAGCTACAACATGTAACTGATGCAACAGACAAATGTAGACATCTGTGTAAAGTGTGCCATCGTCACGAGGCCCTTTCAGACGCTCTCCTTCCTGTTAAACGCGTTGAGCTGCATGCTGTCACATTAATGGCTGGGCACGCACAAGCAACAATACTTTGACGGATGTGAAGTGATTTAAGCAAGGCTATCTCCACATGTATTTGACCAAAAACACCACAGAGAGAGTCTTTCCTCTGAGTTTCTTAAATATCTGCGGGATCAGACAGCAGCAGAATCCACACGAGCATCTCAAAAGCAAGAGAGCTGCATCAATCTTAAAAACTTTGGATAGATATTTCTGTTCAAAGGACATTGCTGAGCATTTTTATTTTCTTCTTGACATTAAAATTTAGAATGTACCTTTGTCTACCTTGTTGCCACAGTGGTGACGCTCTCAACTCAAGGTTCACACATTGTCCAAAAACAACAATCTTTTGGTTTAATTGTACACAACGGTGCCAAGATGGGTTGAAATTAAACCTCTGGTTAATCTGCTTCAAACCAAATGATTTTTAAACTATTCCCAAATGCTACTTGCATGGATAGTTTGACCAGTGAAGTATTATTGAAGAATATTTCCACGTTTTTGGGACACAGCTCGTGGTTATTCACCAAATCCCAAATCATCAATTTGTTCGACAACCAAAAACCTTCTACGTTTGTCTATTTTCTTTTGCAGCAGTCCAGACATTGACCAATAAAGACTGATTTCCATTAAAAACAACAGAAGCCATACAAAAATTTAAAACACCGAATCCTTCTTGACTGCGTGAAGCGCCACTTTAGAAGAGCTATAACAACCATACTAACATATGATGGTTGTAACGCCCCTGTGTATGACCAGGGCTCCTTCAGATGTGGTCCTTGTAAGCCGGGCTATGTTGGGGATCAGCGACGTGGCTGTAAGCCTGAGAGAGCCTGTGGAAACGGTCAACCCAACCCCTGCCACGCCAGCGCAGAGTGCATCGTCCATCGAGAGGGGAAAATCGAGTGTCAGGTGAACAACAAAACTTTAGATTTGACATCCTCCCCTCGTGTTTTTCACTTTCAATTCAGTGACAAAACATTAAAGCATCTCTGATCCACAGTTTGAACACTTGATGTGAAATCACAGGTCTGTTTGACGTAGAACATGGCAGGTCCAGTGAAAACAGCGTGTATGGCTCCTAAACATTGTCCATTTCACACAGTGTGGAGTTGGATGGGCTGGCAACGGCTACCTCTGTGGTCCTGACACTGACATTGACGGTTTCCCTGATGAGAAACTGGACTGTCCAGAGAGGAACTGTAACAAGGTGAGGCTCCTTCATGTCTCTGAAAATAAGGAACAGAATCATCTGCATAAATGATCACAATTAACTCAGTTGCAAATAGTAGAGTGTTTTACATAAATGTGGCTACATACAGCACTGTTCAGAAAGTCAGGGATTAAACTACAGAAAGTAATGACATGAAAATAATTTGTTAGTTGTCTTTACACAAACTGCAGTAAAGACATTTTAACATTTGTTCAAAATATTGTGGTGAACTTCTTGTGGATTTATTCTGTGTCAGTATCTTCTGTTTCTTGTTTAACTGTACACTAAATTAAATAATTCATCCCACACCCACCCAACCGGTCGAGGCAGATGGCCGTCCCTCCCTGAGCCTGGTTCTGTCGGAGGTTTTTTTCCCCCCGCGGGGGTTTTCGGTTCCTTCCCACTGTTGAAGCTTGTAGGGAATCCAAATGTTTTGGATTGTTGGGTGTTTCTGCCTTTGTTAAGCGCTATGAGATGACTTGTTGTTGTAAATATTCGCTGTACAAATAAAATTGAATTGAATTCTTCATGTAATCCCGGAATGACTCAGTGATTGTGATATCAGGGCTCTGTGGAGGTCACATCTTCAGTTACAGGACTCCTTGTACTTCTTGTGACATGGGATCATTTCTTTCTGTGACTCAGAATGCGGAGTCGCTGTCATGTGCAGAATGAATATGGAACCAATCAGATGCCTCCTTGATGGTATCACTTGATCGGTAGAAATATAAACTTCCAACGTGCCTCAAATCTGAACTTTTACATCATTGTCTATCAACGTAATGCAATTAATGATTCCAGACTTCATTACCTTGATTGCACCTGTCTGCTTGTGGTCCACTTTAACAGCGAGTGCTTTTCTCTTCAGGATAACTGCCTCACTGTACCCAACTCTGGTCAAGAAGATGCCGACAATGATGGTATTGGAGATGCCTGTGATGAAGATGCCGATGGGGATGGGATCCTGAACACACAGGTCGGTGTTTAAAAGAGAATGATGGAGAAAAAGGGTGTCTGTGTATGTTTTTCATGTAGAGACTAAAACCTCTCCTTCACAGGATAACTGTGTGCTGGTGCCCAACGTGGACCAACGCAACGTTGATGAGGACGACTATGGCGATGCCTGCGACAACTGCCGCGCAGTCAAAAACAACGACCAAAAGGACACGGATGTGGACAAATTTGGTGACGAATGTGATGAAGACATTGATGGGGATGGTGAGTTGATTTCAAAGCTCTGATGGCAGATTAAGCCCTCTATCTGCCATCCTGTCATTTGAGTTTTGATTGTACAGTTCCTTGCTACAGAGACCAGATTAGGACTATATGTTCACCCAGTTGAAGTTACAATTAATATTTATCGATGTTCCTTTTCATCTCAGGAATCCTGAATCACTTGGATAACTGCAAAAGGGTTCCCAACGCTGACCAGAAAGACAGAGATGGAGACAAAGTGGGAGATGCCTGTGACAGCTGTCCTTATGTTCCCAATCCTGACCAGGTGAGAACTTGTTTGGACAAAAGTTCTGTACTAACCTTTCAGCATATTGTAATTTAAGTGGTCTGGGAGGAAAGCAGACCTCTGAAGCTTCTCTTAGTGCCATTTTCGGGCTTTGGAAAATGTGTCCCATGATACGAGACGTCAGCCAATCACAGGGTGTTTTACACAGATCAGGTGAGACTTTCAGACTTTCTCCCCTTTGGGAGAATCTGATAGCAACTGACCATGTTGCCTTCATGTGTGAATGAGCACTGTGCTCACTTCCCTGTAAAAGCTGCAACTGCAATCCCATTGGGTCAGACCAAGCAACACTTCTGTGTCACTGTTAACACGACACAAGTCTGAACAGCACGCTGCCGCTGTGACGGATCTGGTTCAGAGGTTCAAGTGTGGACATGGACACAGCAGACAGAGCGTATAATAAGATATTTATTTTTACAACTAACGTATTTACAAGAACAGGAACTTTTGGTCAAAGGTGATGCTTGGTACAGATAACTACAGTGCCCTTTAGGGGGCAGGAGGACAACTAACACAGCAACTTATACTAACCTGACTACTATAACAGAGAATTTACAGCGAGAAATGAGATGTTATAAAGCACTGATATTGATCACAAGGTTAAACAAGAGACTAAAGGCTTACTGACAAACTAGTGGGAATGGGGCAGGACGTTGGTGGGTGGTGAGGCAACGTGGCCGGTCCGAGGGTTGGTGGTGAGATTTTCCGGGCAGATGCAGCAGAGGAACGGAGATGAATGGCCAGGGTTTTTTCCAGGAGAGCTCTGAAACCAGGGTGATGAGGGACCGGAGTGACAAACCAGTGGAACTAGGCAGCGGATGTTCTTATTAGGAAACAATGAAAAGGAGCTAAAGTTTGGTTTATTACTTCCAACTGTTTGTAGGAGACTTTCCTCTAATAAATACCTGCAGCATCAGACAGCAGCAGAATCTATCTGAGTGTCTCCAAAGCAAAACGTTCGTGCTCTATATGTGTTGCTGAAGGGTTTTCAGTTGGTTCATTCCACATTTTCTTGTTAGCTGAGGTGATTGTTGTCATTGTTGGGTTTGTCACCCTGATGCTTCCTATTCTGTTGTGCTGAAGTTAACACGGGCCTTTAAAAATTTCATGCTGACAACATCTCGTGTCATGTTCCTCAGATGGACGTGGACAATGACTTGATTGGAGACCCATGTGACACCAACAAGGACAGGTATTGTGTTGCCTCATCAGTCACATCAAGTATATTCGCCTGTCAAAGTCACATTTATTCATAAAACACCCTTAAAAACAACAAGAGTTGAACCAAAGTGTTGTACAACTAAAGCAGCAGACTTTAGATCACAATAGAACACTATGACTAGAAGACAAATCTAAATAAAAGACAATAAAATAATAAGAATAGAAAGTTCTAACTCAATAAGACAGAGTCTGGTGCCAAGCCCTACGGGAATCAAATGCCAAAGAGAGGTCCTTAGCAGCAACCTAAAAGTTTCTTAAGTCTGTGCAGTTCATACACAAAAACTATACCTTGTTAGAGGTTACAAGCAGTGACTACGAAGGTTTGACTGCCACTATATTTGTGCTTATGTATTGGAACATCCAGAGCGTCTGGCTAGTTGACCATAGCTCTCTAACCAGGCAATGAAGATGTAAGAGTTCTGCTAAATAAAGTGGCCCAATCTATTTCAAACCTTAAAAACAAACAATAAAACCTTAAAATGAATCCTGACACGGACAGGAAAGAAGTGGAGGAAGGTTAGAACTGGTGTTATGTGATCTTGCTTTTATTTTCCTGTTTAAAGACAAGCAGCCGCATCACATCTGCAGACGCTAAAGAGACGACTGCTCTGTGTCCACGTAGAAGAAAATACAGTTGTCCAACTGAGTGGTCGTAAAGGCATACATGACTTTTGGAAGGAAGCTCTGCCTTCATCTTGGCTAAATGTCTTGTTTGAAAAAAGCGAGTTTATACCAGCTGATCCAGAAGGAATTGTCAAAGACCAAAAAAAAAAAAGCACTGCACAAGACCAAGAGTGCTGTTAGAATCATCCAAAAGGTCCGGTTAACCTCGTAGTGTCTGTCCATGAAAGGTTTTTGCAAACTCATGGTCAAAACCTGCACATGCCATAAAATCTAACCGTCTCTTGTCCAGTGACGGCGATGGTCACCAGGACTCTCGGGACAACTGCCCAGCCGTCATCAACAGCTCTCAGCTGGACACCGACAAAGATGGAAAGGGAGATGAGTGTGATGACGATGACGACAATGACGGTATCCCAGACCTGCTGCCACCGGGTCCAGATAACTGCCGCCTGATCCCCAACCCTCTGCAGGAGGACTCTGATGGTGGGTAACATCCCTGACAGTGTTTAATTAAGTGAGTAATTATTTAACTAAGGATCTGTCTGTCTGTACTCCCAGGTGATGGCGTGGGTGACATATGTGAGAAGGATTTCGACAATGACACGATAGTCGACACCATCGACGTTTGTCCAGAAAACGCTGAGGTCACCCTCACCGACTTCAGGGAGTACCAGACCGTCGTTTTAGACCCGGAAGGAGACGCACAGATCGACCCCAACTGGGTGGTGTTGAATCAGGTCAAGTGGTTGATTTTTCCTGTTTTATTGTTGTATTTTTTTTTTTTACTCCAAATACTTTTTCAACAAATTAAATTGATTTTAAAGCTACTGTTCTGCTTGTGCAGGGAAGGGAGATTGTGCAGACTATGAACAGTGACCCCGGCTTGGCTGTTGGTAAGAACATTTGGTACTTAAAGGAACAGTTTGATTTGATGAGCTCAGCTTTTTTGCCAGGTGCCAGAACAGTGACGCCACTTTCATGCCAACATGTTAAATATGAAGCTCCGGCTTGCATTCTTCAAGCTTTGCTGAGCAGAGAGAGAAACAGCTCGTCTGGACCTGTCTAAATGTCAGAGAATCCACTTACCAAGGCTGCAAAGCTCACGAGTTAACATGGTTACCATCTTTTTCTCTTGGTCTTCAGTTTTCCTGCTAACTAGTTTGAAGCTAACTAGCTGTTGGCTGTAGCTTCATATTCACTGCACAGACATTAGGGCGGTCTTGGTGTTCTCATCTAACACTTAGCAAGAAAGAAAATAAGTGCAATCTTCCTTTAGCTTTAAATTCCTTACATTATCTCTTTTATAAAGATTATTCCCAAGAAAGTTTTAGGATTATAAAATTAAGATCGCATTCTGTGTAAGAAACTACTGATGTGTCTGACTTCTTAATGGCAACAGCTACAGGAAATTATCCATATCTGTGCTAAATTTGCAGCAGGGTGCACTTGATCTGCGTTTTTGAATGCGACAAACTTTGATTTGACAGCGATAATGGCTTTAACTTAACTTTCCGAATTTTTCTGCTCACTTGAGCTCACACACCAGATAAAAACACAAAATATCTGTGAGGCAAATGTGTCTGGTCCTCAAAGGTTAAACAAGTTCTACGCTGTACTTTTAAAAAGTTTCTGATCTCGGTGTGCAACAATCTGTCCCTCAGGTTACACTGCCTTCAGCGGCGTGGATTTTGAAGGGACGTTTCATGTTAATACGGTAACGGACGACGACTATGCTGGCTTCATCTTCGGCTACCAGGACAGCTCCAGTTTCTACGTGGTGATGTGGAAGCAGGTGGAACAGATCTACTGGCAGGCGAACCCGTTCAGAGCCGTGGCAGAACCAGGCATCCAGCTGAAGGTTGTACAAGAGAGAAAAAATATCACATCTGAGACTTTTAGTTTGCAGAAATGAAACTTACAGCAGAGCGGTTTAGTTCGAATTAGTTCATAATGACAAGCTTTATTATTAGTTAATAAATCTTTTCAGAGCAGTTCTCAAGAAGTCCTACAGCATTTTTCCTGAAGGTCCAAGAGTGTACTGGAGTCTAGTTAAAGAGCCAAACAGAAAAGCAAAGGAGAGTTTTCTTACAACCTGCCAACCCCAAAAGTTCTTCTAATTAATGCCTTTGAACTGATCTATAAAGCCTTACTAAGTTTTTCACTTACAGTTTGTGAATCCGTAAGTGGTACGAAAGTATTTCACAGATCAAGAGCTGTTCTGGATGAAGAAATGATCTTATTTCTTTTATTTAACCGCAGTGACCAACTGTTAGCTGATGTATTTGAGTAAATTCAGTTTAAAGTTGACAGTATTCTGCTCTTCCGAAGGCAGAACCTTCTTAAAATTTGAGATACAAGATTTGCTCTGACTTGTGGACCAATTGCAGCATGAAATGGGCTCGTCCAGAAGATTCAGACTTGTTGTCATTTGTTGTCTTTGAAAAGGCAGTAAAGTCAAACACAGGCCCAGGTGAGAATCTGAGGAACGCTCTGTGGCACACCGGTGACACCGGCGACCAGGTGAAACTCTTGTGGAAAGATGCTCGCAATGTCGGCTGGAAAGACAAAACTTCGTACCGCTGGTTCCTCCAGCACCGGCCTGCTGACGGCTACATCAGGTACTGTCTGACCTGAAGGACTGATTCATTTGAGGAAATGTCTTTGTCTGAAATAGATAGACTGTATGTATAAGAAGAATGTAGCAACCGTAACGTCACCCATTGGTTTTCCAGCCAAAGTTTTGAAGTCTCGAGTTTGGCATTTGGCCGTTGCCATGTTGGTCTTTTGAGATCAGGCATAATGAGCAAGAGGTGGATCTACGGAGAACTCAAGAATGGATGGTAAAGTTGTGACCTGTCAATCACAAGCTATCCCTATCCAAAACATAACCCGCTTTATCACCAATTTTACTCTAAATGGGACCATAATCTAAAAAAAATCAACACCATCCTGAGTTAAAAGAGACTTGAAACCAGCTATTGTGATGCAACCAGAAGAGTCGCCCCCTACTGGCTGTCAGAAAGAATGCAGGCTTAAATGCTGGCTTCACTTTTCACTTTTCCATCTTTTACACACAGTGTCTGGTTAGATGAGATCAGGACCACTTTTCCACAGATCACCCACTACATTACAAACACTAGCAGCTAAAGTAAATACTACTGATCATCCGTTTACTGCTGGGAAGCCCTTGTGTGGTGTTCATGTTTGTTTGACATGTTTTGTAGTAGAATACGTAGTAATCTCCATGTCTACACCGTTGTACTGAGAAAACATACGTGTAGGAGCAGCAAGAATACCGGTTAAACTATCCCTATAGTTGTAGCTGTTTTTATTTATTTTTGATTTCTGAAATCAGCACACAAGTCCCCCCAAACTATAGTGGGGTTGATCCTCTGATGACCATGAATATCTGAAGGTCTATCAAACAGTTGTTTGGGGTTTTCAGTCTGGACTAAAGATGTGGACTGACAGACGCAACTAAAGCTCAAAGATTGGATGAAGTATAACTGAGTCTATCCTTTTCGATGCTCCCGCCCTCCGCTGACAGAGTTCGTTTCTACGAGGGTCCTCAGATGGTGGCAGACACAGGCGTCATCATAGACGCCACGATGCGAGGAGGCCGACTTGGAGTCTTCTGCTTCTCCCAGGAGAACATCATCTGGGCCAACCTGCGTTATCGCTGCAACGGTGAGTGAAGTGTTCGAAAGAGTCAATGGGATGGACGGAGGCCAGAACGTCCTCTCTGAACACTGTTGTTAGTGCAGCCATGTGCCGCTTGGTTTGCATGTTTCAATTAACTGAGCATTTACTCGTCTACATATATGTTTTTAACAAGATTTTCCAACAGATTAACAAGTGTCAATGGATATAACCTTCAGTTAACATAAAGATAAATGGTTGTAAATAGGGCTGCAAGGTGGCTCAGTGGTTAGCACTGTTGCCTCGCAGCTAGAAGGTCGCCGGTTTGCGTCCCAGTGAGGACACCCAGGATCTTTCTGTGTGGAATCTCCATGTTCTCCCCGTGCAGCGTGGGTTCTCTCCGGGTTCTCCGGCTTCCTCCCACACAGTCCAGAATCATGTTGAGGTTAATTGTTGATTCTAAATAGTCCGTAGTTGTGAATGTGAGTGTGCTTGGTTGTCTGTCTCTAAGTGTAGCCCTGTGATAGACTGGTTACCTGTCCAGGTGAACCTGCCTTCACCATGAGTCAGCTGGGATAGACTCCAGCCCCCCATGACCCTAGTGAGGATTAAGCGGTGTGTAGATAATGGATGGATGGTTGTAAAGAGACTAATATGTTTGATTAAAAAAAATAAAAGTATCAAAGAATTCACACTAACAGACATGTAAAGAGCATTTTGATAGACTTCATGCATTTAGGTGTGTAAACTAATGTTTAAAATCTCCTGTTGTAAATGAACAGTAGAGGTATGAACGCAGCCGTAAATGACAAAAGTGACTTTCTTCACTAATCAGTGGACCGACCTTCTGCTGCATCTCTTTTTAGACACTCTTCCTGAGGACTTTGACACCTACAGAGCTCAGCAGGTCCAGCTGGTGGCCTGACGACAACAAACAAGCCCAAACAAAACACTTTTCAACGCACAACCGGGTCTCAGAGAGAAGATCATCATGACGTAGACGTTTAGTGGAACGTCCACCGGACAAGTTTGACATTTCTCAAGTGGGAATTGATGGAGTGTGCTCTGAATTTCCGACAGAGAAGAAGAAACTTCACGGCTGTAAAACTCTTCAGAAGAAAGCGAAATGTTTGACTTGTTTAGCTGTTACCAAACGAGAATCTTCTGTCCTAAACAAACTATTGTCCACTGTATATTTACATTTTAATTTTTACTTTTGAAAGAAGACCTCTTGCAAAGATGTAATAGTCACTGACAAATAAATGTGGATTTTAGTAAATTATGGCTGTGCATGAATTTACCGGGATGATTGTGAATATTACCAATTTATTAGCGCGAAAGCAAAAGTTAAATAGTTAACTCTGCAGATGTGTCATCTTTAGCAAAAAAAATAAATAAAAATAAAATCTAAATCTATAAATTTGTATTGATAATGCAAATTATTTTGGAAAAAAAAAGAAAGAAAAAACCCTGACTGGGAATAATCTGCTTTTGTCATGAAAGTATCTTTGCAAATATGACAAAATCAAAGAATAAAATGTAATATATATGATTAAACATCAATGAAGCACTACATATTAACTACAGCACACAACAGAAGTGAGTAAATGTCTGCAGAATCACAGAAACATCAAATGATTTCAAACACATCACCTCTCAGTAGCTGCATTATTTCTAAGCTGTCGACTGAAGTATTTCCTCTTTTAAATAATCAAAAACAAATGCTTTTAAAAAAAAACAAAAAAACTCTATTGAAAATACAGGCCCCAAAGTAGAAATTCAATGCAACAAAAGCAACTAGTTGACAAGTTAGAACAGCTGTGATCACTGAAATGGGATTTCATGTCACTTCCAGTCATGAACATGGTCAGAGGTCTGTGGTCTGTTTCTATCTGCATGAAACGCAGCAGCAGCAGCAGTCAGAGGGATAGAACGAGCCACCAATCAGAGCTGCAGTGTGGCTGTTCTCCTAAACTGATGCTACCGACAGTACACCACTTTTACAATCTATCTCTGAAAAACAGACTTCATCATTGGCACAGTGTTAACAGGAAAATCCAACAGTATCAGTCAAACATTGTGAAGGTCATTGCTTCCATTACAGACATCCAAGAATAAAAAACAAAACCCTTCCTTGCATTTTGGCGCAAAATTGCACGATCAAACTTTGTTGACAGACACGAAAACAAGCCCGGTGAATGTTAGGAGCACATTCTTTGGTCTGATGAGACCGAGATGAACTGGTCTGGCTCAGATTGAGGTCCAGCATGAACCTCATCAGGACAATGAGGTGCTGACAGTGAAGCACAGAAGTCAGACTGTCACGATGTTGAGCTGCTCAAGTGCAAAATGTGTGACTGTAATCTGTTGTTCATCTTGTTTGTATGCAGCCTCTGAAAATAAGAACCAGTTCTCAGCTAACTTACCTGGTGAAATAAAGGTGAACTAAATAAAATAAAATGACATTTACAGATGGCACCATGAATGCATGCAGGAAACAGAAATTGTTAAGAGGACCTTCCAGTGTGCAGGAGATGAATATTCCAGCATGATAAAGATCCAAAGCAGTTCAAAAGGATTGGGCCTGTCATTAAAAACAAAGTCAGATATATGCAGTGTTGAAAACATTTTTAAATCTCAGTAAATAGTTGACTTTTGTTGCTCTGAATTTCCTGCAGGTTTAATGCTGTAAATCTAAACGATTGGTTTTTATTTTTTACAAAAGAGTAAATACCACATTGTTTAGCTTTAAAGAAATGCCGTTACGATGAAGTGATCCAATCAGTGATCATTTCACATTCACATGACGCTACGCAGGGCGGCGCTCGCCTCCGCCGCCACACAAAAGGCCAAACGTTTGGTTTTAAGTAACAGACGTGACTTTTTCTTTTTTTTTTCAAACTCAACAGCTTTTAGTGGAAATCAACATTCTGAACATTTCACAAGCATGCACATATCCAAAATAATCTTTTTAAATTTGCATTTGGAAATACAGATTACAAAATAGAAACGATAGCAAAGACAATATACAACAGGTTGAAACATCATGCATGTCCACAGCAACACGCTGCTGCCACCTCGTAGAATGACACCAGACAGGTTTGCTTTTTTTTTAATCAGCATTATTCTGCAAATCAAGACTATGTGCAGAGAAAAATCTGTCTTCCACATTCAATTTAATTGACATTTTTCTTTCATCTTATAAACAAATGGTCACATAAGGAGAATCACATGGCAACAAATAAATAACTACAGATCTTTACTACGACTTACAGGACAACAGTGATATAATGCTATTTTCACTATAAGCTTTAAGTGGAACTTAAACTGTTTTTTTTTTCCAGAGCCTTTTACATGTTCCAATGGATTGTAGTCATTTAGAAAACCCTGTGTTATTAAAGGGACAGTATTCAGACCGAAAACACTCTGGGAACAAGCAGACGAAGGAGCAACTCTTTCCTGCTCTTCTGGGACCTTTAAACTCAGGACTCCTGCTTGAGCTTCACTCGTCCGCCGTCTCAGCTCGAGGCTGAACTCCATTACTTTCTCAGCATGACGTGAACAGGCCGCGCTAAGAGGCAACGCAGGCGCCTCGAGGCTGAAACGAGCAGACGAGTGAAAGTTGTTTACAAGACGTAAGAAAACAAGATGATCGGTGCATCTTGAAAAAACGGACCTCCAGCTTTAAGTTTTTCTACATTTTGGTGTTTTCGTCTCAGACTCGGCACACGTTGAGACTCTGATGAGCAAAATGTACTTCTCCGCTCTCATAACTGCCTTTTCTTGTTGGTTTTTTTCTCCATCCTCTGACTTTAATCAAAGCTGCCGAACTTAAAGTCTTGAGGGACAATGGAGAAGGCATCCTTTGCTATTCATTCGTTTCAATGCAAGTCAAATGCAAACTGTTCTCCGGTGCAACGTGCTTCGTCCACATCGTGTTTTCTACTGACTGCAGCTGGAAGTGAAGCATGATGCAGCGGAGAAGAGTCGTTGTGTTGCAGCGCCGTACAGTCCTGTCAGCGGCAGTAGTCAGAGTTAAGATACAAACTGCTTCACTTGAGGGTTTTTTTCAGGCTGCAACTAACTAATAAGGCCGATCAGCGTCGCCGACTGAAACTCAACGTGATTTTTTTTCTTCTTTTTTTTTTCATGTAAGGGAAGGAGGGGAAATGACCGACAAAGAAAATACATTCGGAGCGCCGTTCCTTTCCAACACGAGAGCGCAAGCTGCACTGGAGTAAGCCCTTTCTAGTTTTGCATCCCCTAAAATCTTCACAGATAAAAACAAGACAAGCCAAAATATAGTTTACAAAGGAAAATAGAGAATTCATCTTTTTCTTTGACATGAAAATATCTCCGGAGTATACATCTGGGTGTTAAACAGTCAGCATTCACATGGGGCAGGAACAGTCCTTGCTCAAAAAGCCAGGAAGTCACAAATAAAGTGCGAAGCAACTACAGTGGACAACAAAAACAACAACGGGAAAAAAAAAAACACTTCACCCAGTCCAGAACCTGACATGATAGGCAACAACAACAACGAAAAAAAAAACAACAACAACCATATCTGATGTCTTAAAACACAGTCCACTTCAGCAGAGCCAGATCAGAGTCCTGTACAGAACGTGTCAGTGTGTCTATCATGTCATGCAGCCGACTGCGTAACGCACAAGCTTCAGAAGATTCAAGTCCACGTATGCAAACGATCAGCGCCAACCTTTGCAAGACAGAACCCGCTTACATTTTCTCAAGAAAAAAGCCAAAAGGTTTGTGCTGACGGAGGAGGAGGAGGAAGAGGAGGAAGAGGAGGGGCCGGATTTCTTTTTTATGCAGAGAGATGCTACAGTAGGAAGAGAAAGAGAGGAACAAGCAGCAGTCTGATTCCTCGGAGGGAGACTGAAGAGAAGAAGAAGAAGGAGGAGGAGGTCCGACTGTGACTGGACTCCAAGCATCGGATCATTTGGCAACAGGCTAAAACTAGGACACAGAAAATACATTCTTTTTATCATTCGTGAAGTAGCATTGTACAGAGATGGAGGTAACGGAGTCACTTAACAGGAGTTCACTGTCGCACAGGAGAAACCCATACATGCATCCCTTTAGACTTTGTGGTAGCGTTATGTTACACAAATCAAACCTGCGCAGCTATAGAAGGCCTTCGTTCAGAGGTTCGGACCGTCAGTTTAGGCATGCATTTTGTTTCAGCTATAGCGTATGTACAAGGTCAGTGTGAACGACTAGTATTCAGCAAGATGAAGGAAGGGAGGTGACAGGAAAGCTCGGATCACTGGCATTATTGGCAACACAACAGTGACGTTTGCACACTTTTTTTTTTTTTCCTTTTCTTTTAGGTATAAAAACCTTTGGACACATGAAATCTGTAGAGAATGACTTCTACACATTTGTTCCAGAGACTTAAAGGAAAAACCCAACAGTAGTTACAAAAAATGAAAATCTGCATTTCAGGGCTTTGTTGTTGTTTTTCTTAGTGGTTTATTTTTCTCAGGTTTGACATCAGCTCCTTTCCCATTAGAGAGAAAATGTTTCTTTCCAGAGCAGCGATTTTGCACCTTTGTTCCAACAGGTGGCGATATCATTTCCTAAAGGAGTTCTGAATTCTTTCAAGTGAAGCTGGATTTATGCTTCCCTGTCGGAGAAATGGATTTATATCTCACGGTACGATTTCACTCGTTGATTGTCATAGCACCACCGCAACACTCGACAGCGTCCCGCACTCGTGTAATAAATTTAATCTATTTACATTTTCTAAAGCAGAACTACAGTCGTAACTCCATAATCCGACCCTTAACAATCCTAAACCTTACTATCCGACAGGTTTTTAGGAAAAACGAACGGAACCCATTAAAAACAGCCTTAACATAGCGACAGCCTTGGATTCTGACTCCAACATGACATTTTATGTCACACATAAGATAACAGCATATTATCTGACTGAACAATCCCACAGATTGGCTACGTTCACACTGCAGGACTTCATGCTCAATGAGGATTTCTTTGTGAAATCCAATTTTTTTGTGAGTTCCTTCACATTTCCAATTAAATGCGACTTGTATGTGATCTGCTGTGTGAACTTCATACGACCCAAAAGTGTCCCGCATGTGCAGAAGAGGACACGACGACGTCACACGCAGCGAGCATGCTCAGTGTTTACAGAAGTAAACATGGATGGTAACAATCTTGCCCACCACTCCCTCGCCGCCGCCACCCCCGATGGTGGAAACAGAACTGTGAGCGCTAGCTAAACTAGCATCAGCAGCCAAGTACTGCCTGTGTGTTCCAGCCACTTCCACCCCGTCAGAGCGCTGCCCCGAGGTGGAAGTGGCCGGAAGGTGCACAAGCGCACCGGTCAATTAGAGAAAAAAAATGCAGCGATACGTAGTGTTCTAACAATACACTAGTTATTATAACAACTATAAACAATAAATATTAACAACAGATTACCCATAAAGCATCAAGCCCTCTTTGTATCTGGACCTCCGTCTTAACTATCCGACATAAAAGAAAGTTTTACATTTAGTGTCGGATTATCGAGTCACGACTGCACTTTATTAGGATCTCCAAGAGATGTAGCTTAACCTGGGAAATCTAATTTGTCCTCCAGGACATAATAACTGCACTGGGCATTAGCAGCAGCATTTACTTTGTGGTACATGGAACTGTTAAATCCTGGAAGTTTGGATTCTATGTCTGGTACACAAAAACTACAAGTACCACGTTTTAGATGTTGGGGGTTACTGAGCAATAATAGCTCCTACTTTCGATTAATATCTTCACGTTGTTCCAAATCATGGTAACATATAAAGGAAAGTCAAATCAAATCCCATAGCAATAAAAACAAAGAATAAATCCAGCTTAACACGTGGGCTGCGTTCAACAATAAAACATCAGAGGTGGATTTTTCCTTTAAGGGTCTTTGTTTTTTTAGTCTCATTTGCATAGGAATCACAAATCTGTTGAAGGCAAACAAAACCGTCGATGGAAGTTTACAGCAGACGAGAAACACTTGAACTGAAACAACTGCGGAGGTAAACCAAACGTGATTCCTTTTTCAGAGGGTGGGTTTGGGGGGTTGGACACTCTTCCCATCAGCGCTTTAGGTGAGTAAAAACATCTGTACACAAACATTACAATATACCAAACATGATCCCACAGACCTACACATGACTCTCAGGGAAACTCTGACAAAAGGCCGAGGCGGACTCGATTGGCACCAGATGTGAAGTCACTGTTATAATGATGTCAGGTTTGAGGTTCGACACAGGTTGTTCTACGTTTTTGGCAAAAGGAGGGAATCGCGTCATGGATGTCATTGAGGATGATTCTGCGTAAACACTTGAAGAGGTGGTGTAAACGGCGGCGTAGACTCCACTACATCCCTGATCGTTGTTGTGAATCTTTTGAATGGAACAGATCTCGGTGCTGCAGAGAGATTGCATACAATACTTAGTGTATAAATACTTTTTTTCGTGGACGGAAACTTGGCGCGCCCTTTCATCCGCTTCACTAAATGGAGTGAGTTCTACCATAGAAAATATCTTTATATTCACTGACATCGGAAGTTTGCATCTTAAGAAAACAACCATTTGGAGGTATTGATACTGTTAAATATCCGTTCTTTAAACCCTCAATGCTTTGAATGGTATTTCCGTAATCGGTGACCCAGGTGTCAAAGGTCTGTTTTTTGTGAGAGCTTCCCTGCCAAGGAGCAAAAAGCCTCCCCATAATTGCACTCCTTCTCAAAATACGTTAAACCCTCCTTTGATATATATATTTTTTTAAGTTCTTTTTTTTTTTTGCCCCACTTTAAAAAACACCAACAATTTGGCTATAAAGTGTACCGCTACAAAATACAGTACATTGATTTGTCAAACCTTAACACAACATAACCACAAATATCACTGACCAAAAGTTCCTCTCAGATCCAAGAAAATGGTACAATAAGTTACGAAAATACGTTGTCACATTAGACACTTAAGTAGAACAGTAGAATACTCCTGTAAGGCAAAATCAGGTGATTTCACAGTGACGACTTAAAAAGATTTAAGATTTTAGTGTTCTCTGGTTTAAAAACAGACGTCTTCCTTCACTGAGAAGTTCGGTCTGAATATATGTATATATATATTTATATATATAGAGATATACGTATTGGCTTTTCACTGGCAGAAAATGAATTTGGACGCCTTTTTCTTGCGTTCTAGTTAAATAGAAATACCTGATGATTTTCCTCAGAAAACAGTTAATTCAAGTGGCATAACACCAACCCATTTCTGGAGCACGCAACATTTTCTGGAGCTGTGCTAAAAACTGTGATAGTTTAGATTTGACTGTTGGGCTGCAGCATTAGCGACGTCGACCACATCCTATATCAGAGAATGGCACATTGAACAGCAAAGAGCAACTATGGGGAGGTTTTGCACTCCTTCATTAACCAAGTAGCTTAACAAACACATATATAAATATGTTAGTAATTAATAAATAGACACAGATTACATCAGTGCAATTTTACACTATGCCTACAGAGAGCATTTTGGCATCAAATTTAAATTATGAAATGGAATATAAAATCTTTAACCAAATAAATAAATAGAACATATAAATACACGAAGCATAAAAACATTCAGAACATGACGAAAATAACATTTGGTTGTCAAAAAATAAAGCTTTGAGTGCGAAACAGAAAGCCGTAATGGCATGATGGGAAAACCGATTCACTTCATTGCAGGGTACGAGCAAACCGGCCATGTCTCTTTTTTTTTTTAGTTTTCTTTTTAAAACACAGCCAGTTGTAACGGGTACGGTTTAGCCCAATGTCCTAGTAGCTTCCTGCTACAAGCACATATCAACAAAACAAATATTAAAATGGATATGAAAAGAAAAAAGAACAAACTCTCAAATGTGCATTTTTGGAATATATGTGGCATGTAATGGTACACTGTAAACACAGTAGGCTAGCGAAAGCGCTGAGCAACCAATCTCATTCAAAACGACAGCGAGGCCATTCCCCGGCGAGCCACTGGATGTCTTTTTCCCTGTTGTCTTTTGGTGGCGCATCGTTTCAAAGGGCTTCACGGAGTCGAGGGCGAGGTCGGACAGCTGGACGGCCATGCAACGAGGGAGAGGGTTCATCCTGCCCTTTGTTTCTCTCCGTTCACAAGTTAGTGTGGTTTTTTTTTCCTCTTTGTTCCAGGCCACAGTCAGCGTCTTGCGTTACAGCCTGTCCATCCTGAACGTGTCCTCGGTGGCGGGGTCGGCGAGCACCATGTCGGGGTCATTGAGCATGTGCAGTCCGTCCAGGGTGAGCGGGTCGATCTTCAGCTCGTCCAGAGGAAACTGAGAGTCTGCGTCGAAGCTGACGTCGCCGACGCCCGCCAGAGAGTTGGTCAGCTCTTTGGAGAGGCTCGGCGGAGACTCACCTGTCACTGAGAAATGTGACATCTGAGAAAGACGGGAAGGCTTGGCAACAGTCGTGAACAATTTTAAACTGATTCAAACGAAATCTGAAGTAGTATTTTAGCATTTTTTTTAAACTAGCAGCAGTGATTAGGGCGTCCTCGTTTGATATCAAAGATCAGAAGCACAGTCCTCGTCTCAAACACATGAGCTCTGGTCGGAGGTCATTAAGCATCACGCTAGTCTTTGTCAGCAAGGCCCTTTGCTAACTATACCTGGGGTAGCCTGTCGCTGTTATCTACGGTCAAAACATCAAAAATAATTGTGATCCATCACAAGACGGCAACACAAACAATAGTATAAAACAACCCCAACAAAGTGGCTACCCAACTACTTCGCCTACTTCTTCCTTCTGCACTCATGTACATACGAGGTGTGTCAGAAAAGTTCCAGGACTGGTGTCATAAAGGATAGCTTTCTAACCCAAACTACAAACGACGCCCCTTCAGACGATCAACCAGTACATCTACAAAGAGATCCTGCGGTGTTTGCTTCGTTCAGAAGAGGTGAGAGTTGTGTCAGGACAAGTCGTGGCTGCTTCACCATGACAACCTGCTCACAACACCCTGAGCATCCCACAGTTCCTGGCTGAGAAGAACATCTCTGTGCTGGAGCAACCTCCCTACTCACCCCACCTGGTTCTGTCGTATTGTTTCCTCTTCCCCAAGCTCAAGGGGGCCATCAAGGAGACCCGTTTAGAAGACGTGGACGACATCAAGATGGCTGTGACGACGGAGCTGCAGAGGATCCCTGAAGAAGCCTTCTCAGATCCATGGCGGCGTGACGAGAAGGCTGGGAAGTGTGTTAGACTCCAGGAGGATTACTTCAAAGGGGAAAACTCGTAGTTGGTAGTTTGGATACGAAATACATCCTTTGTGACACCAGTCCTGGAACTTCTCAGACACACCTCGTATCATCCAGTGTACACTTTTTCCTGGCTACAGTAAGTGAAGGGGATACGACTCCTCTGACCAACGATCACAATGAAATGCAGTGTTACAGCAAATAAAATCAGGTTTTGTTTTGTTTTTTTACGTTAGAACTGGGGATTTACATTTTAAACAATGTTCCTAATCAACCATAGCCTACATTATCAGTCCCTAATGAAATAGGTGGATGCTATCTTGTGTGCTGATAGAGTGAGGACACATAACCTTTACCATAACAGTGGCTCAGTTACATCAGCCGCTCAGCTGTTAAAATGCTATCCACTACATGAGCTCTGGATGGAAGCTGTTAACCAGCACAGGAGTCTTTTGTCGCGGTGGCCCGTTGGCAGCCAAACCCCCACAATGCTCTCTGCCTGCCAACACAGAACTTCCCGTAGTCCAAGCCTCCTCAGGTTGCTACGGTATCAGACACAGCAAACGAACTTCCATCTGTTTGAACATTATAAGGCTCCACTTGGTGGCACAATCAGGTACTGCAGTTAATGTACAATACCTTCTGTCTTATCAGGTAACATATCTTTAATCTGATAAACTATTGATGATAACTCTTGATTAATAATTAAAATTCATAGTTATATAGTAATGTAGAAGTATCTGAGATAACTAAAGTACACGTCAACAAAATATACGTTTTTGTTTTCAACATTTAAATGCAGAAACGTTACAGATTACGCCGTTCAACGAGTGCCGCGTGTTCGTGTAATAAAGTGACAGCATGTCTGCTTGTGTCGCTACCTGTTAGGATGATGTTGGGGATGTTTCCATGGCTACTGTAGCCGAGCTGCTGAGAGTCCTGTAGGCTGCTCCCAGTCAGGCCCATCATGGCCGCCTGTGTGTAGTTGAGCGTGGAACACTGGTTGTAAAGGCTGGTGGAGCTGATGGGGCTTTCGATCATGTTGAACTGCTCCAGCTAAAAAAAAAAAAAAGCACAAAATTGTAACCGAAAGTAAGGCCAGGGACGACCTGAAGAAAGCGCTTCTGTCTTAGCGGTTTACTGTTTGTGTGTTCTGTTACCTGGTGAGAGAGAGCGTTGGTCTGCCTTGATGCCAGCTGCTGATCATAAAAGGAGTCTCCGAATATACTGCCCACCACAGGAATGTGCTGGAGGAAGAGAAGCAAGCCACAAAACTCAGAGGAGCAGGCATGACAATGGCTACAATGGAGAGGCACAAACAAAATTAGCGGAGAGGGACGTTATCCGGGTCGACAAGCAGACGTTTCAGCGATGGATAACAAAAGACACAAGCAAAAAACACAGAGTCACACAACTGTCAGACTGAGCAGTGGAGAAAGCAAATGGTTCTCATGACTAGGGCTGTCGCGGTTAAGAACACAAACAAAAAAACAAAACAAAACAGGGAGCTAAAGTAGCAGCAGAAAATATGAAAAAGTGACATTCTTTGATGAATAATTACAATTCAACACACACGTCATCATTTTAACATGACAGAGACACTAAGAGATGGAATGGGAGTGTGAACGTGTTGGTTTGTCTCAACCCTGTGGACGGGACACACAACGGCGCCGTGGCGTGTGGACCGCGGCAGCCCTGTTCACAAGGACACAAACACCAAGTCACTTATTGAAAGGGAAATTTAGGTATTTTCAACGTGGGAGTAATCCTGATGTTTCCGTCTGTTTGGATTCTGGCTCATGGTAACACGTCACTCACCACCTCCGTGCAGATTCGGAAAACGCAGACTTCAGCAGGAACAAAGTTCAACTTTCAGTCGGCGTCAAAGTATTAGAGATTGTTAAATTATTTAAAGCTTATTTGGGAAAGTTGTCAGAGCTCGAGGCTGAGTCAGAGTTCCCTAAATGTCGATAATGGGGGGTGGTGAATAAAATGTTAGCATGACTGACTGGTGGTCACGATGGACACGGAGAATGAGAAAACCGCCCAGGTTGACAAATGCTGGAATTTCCCTTCATAATATTCTTGCGATGAGAAAAGCACCACTGAACACATAGTCAGCACTGTGTGAATGGCCTTTTTTTTTTTTTAGTGGTGGAGTCCCGGTCGAACTATTTTTAGCATTAGCCTCGTAGCCACTGATGCACCTGGGGTGGATTAATCTGTGCACGAAAAGCCTCAGTTTAAATTGTTTACTGTATATTATATTTTGTGTATTTGAACATCTGATTTGTTCCTTCTTGATCGTCTGTCACGCATCTGACCTTTAGTAGAAGTATCGAACAGTTCTTTTATGATTTGGTCCCTGTTCTGTTCATCTTGTGCACAAGCATGTGACACTATTTCTTCTACATTTGGTGGCGATGCTTCAAGATCTGCAGAAATGGTCATTAAAAGTTCATAAGGAAGTAAAAGCATTCTATATAATGGAGTCTTATAACTTGTGTTTGTTTTATCTCATTTCTGATCTATTTTCATGCGGAACATTTTGCTTCTTTTTTCTTTTTAGCATTGCTGATGATAACTGAGCTTTTCAGTTTCTATCTTCTTGATACGGCCTTTAGCTATAAAGGGTCCTTGCACCTTGAAAAAACGCTGAACACATGAAGCGTATTAATAAAACACACGCAAAGCCGTCTTGCCAAATGCTTAGCTGAAGATGGGTTAAACCTCCGATTGCGTTTCCCTGCGTGTGGTGTTTATGTGAATAGCAGCTGTAAACTGGGCAGACTTTAGCGCTCTGAGCTTCCACTAGCTGCCACAGAGTTTTTGACTCACAAAAGGTAAACAAGCGAATAATAATCCACCAAAAAAAAGTTGAAAATGGAAATGAATTTGTTTTAAGCGCCGCTTGTTTTTGTGGCACATGTGCCTTCAGCGTACTTGCAACACGGTCACAAACTTTAAACTGCACACGGGTGTCCGAAAAGCGAATTTGGGTCGCGTGAATCGGCCGTAAGAAGACTTGAAGCTCAAGGGATGAACATTTTAAGGCCGACAAATGGTCAGGGCCTCCATCGACAAACTATCACCATGTTGTCATGCACACAGTGAACAGTGACAGTGGTGATGAAGGGATGAGTTATGCAGTTGCTGACACCATGAGTGGGTTAACTGCTGAGACAGAGAATGAAAAGCAGCCTAACTATCTACAGTTAGCTTTCCCCCAGGAGCAAAGCCCTTCCCCAAACAGCAGCTAGCTCGGTGGGTGGGCCCTTACTTGAGGCGAGCCTCCGGGGGAGAAGCCTTGATTGGAGACTGGGGAGGTTGGAGACTGAGTGGCTGGTGAGCCAGTCTGATTGCGGTACTGTTGGAGGGAAGAGGGTTAGCTAGCACTAAGCTCCGTGCCTGTCACACACAAATCTCAAAGGATGGGACGTGAGAAGGCATCAACCTAGCATCTGCTCATAATGTGTGCTACCAACCACAGTCAGGTATGGGACACCTGTGTGGCTGCTCAGCTTGTCTACATTTGTGGAAAATGTCATTACTTAAATGTTAAAGCAGCTGTTGTGTCATAGAGAATGATCAAAGGTGTATTTTTTTTTTTACATTATAAGCAGCATAAGAAGATGAGAAATCTGAGAATATTCCAAGTGCCAAATGGTGAGAAGAATTTATCACTTTCATTAGATTTACAAAAGTATCTTCCACAGCAAAATGTCAACGTCACACAACCGATAAAAAGTTCTGCCTGGAAAATAAGTGGAACAACAAAGTTATCTGGTTATTAAGAGTAAAGATGTGCTTCTGCTAATTAGGTGAGCTAATCCTCAAAATGTCAAACAGCATAAAAGGTATGTGTAGGTATTTACTGCGACGTATTCTTGGCAGCTGTAGAACTTTCAGTGGCAAAATGAGCAGAAGCTTTAGAATAAGCAAAAATGGTACCAGTCATTTCATCAGACTTTTATCGCTGCTTCAACTTTCTCGTTTAGACGTCCTTGTTTCTTACCGAACTGATGCTGATGCTGGCGGTGGTCTGGCTGTCTGGAGAGGGGCTGCTGGCAGTGGCTGTGGGTGTACCAGTGGAGGCCAGAGTTGGCAAGGTGATGAGCTGGATGCCCTGTGGCAGAGCCTGCTGCTTCTGGAGGTCGCTGAGCAGCTGGGCCTGGGCCTGAGCGGTCAGCTGGTTGAACAGGGGGTACTGGGAAAGCTGCTGCTCCAGGGTCATGGTTTCTGTGGGCACGGCCTGCGGAAAGACGCATGCAAACTAGTCCAGTCAAGTGAGATATATGCTGCTTTAACTGGAAGCTACAGAAGGTTGTTTAAATGTTGTTTGAATTCCCAGGCTTTTTAAATATGCAGTTCAGCTGTTAAAAAAACACAACATTTTATGGAGCCAGGCACATTTGTGAAGGACTTTGTGGAGCACTGCAGCCAGCTGTATGGGAATAACAATGTTTAAGCCAAATGATGTGTAGATCAAGACCGCTGATACCCCTTTTCTACCAAGAAGAACCAAGTGCTAGTTCCAGTGCTTAATTGGTTCAAATCTGGCACCTCCTAAGAACCTGTTTGCTTTTTCCATCGGCAAAGCAAGTTAGAGCCTCACCATAGGTCACTGCATATGTAGCCGTTTACCGAACAACGCGTGCGCCACACGGAAGTCGACACAGGACTCCAGACTAACGTGTTCACTTCCCACCTTGTCACAGGCAAAACATATGACTAGCTGAACATTTTCTTATCGACAGACATTACAATTTACCAATGTTCCCTGAACGTCCCACATAGCAGGCTGCGGCTGCTTTGTGGCCACGGTGTTCAGACAGTGGTGCAACCAACAACAACTTTAAAAAGAGTAAACTAGGGCGTTCTAATGTCGGATTTGACCAAGATGAAACCGAGGGATTTTTTTTCATTTCTACAAGTGGAATAAACAGCGCATGTAGGTGTGCTCTGTTTTTCATGAAAACATTGCAATTCTAAGCTTAAATCCTGCAGTACATCAGAGTTATAAAAGTACGACTGGTGGGAAGCGACTGTAGTGGATTTCAGTGTGCAACAGTTTGTGCAAACCTTCCGTGTGTCCTGGGAGTCACAAAGAAACACAAAGAACTGGTGCTAAGTCAGGCTCTGGCTCTGAACTTGCACTGGAACCAGCTCGGTGGAAAAGGGGTATGAGAGCACTCCTGTTGCAAAGCTTTGCTCCACTTTGATCCTTACCTGTGTAATGTTAACGGGTGAGGAGAGGGTGGGCGAGAGCTGCTGTGGGGACTGTTGAAGATGAAGGTCAGAGGTTAGGGTCAGCGGCACCACGGGCGGCTGCCGACGCTGTGCCGTTACAGTCATGGTGGGCTGAGAGGAGGCGGGGATCCCTGGAAAGGAAAAATAAAACACAGATGTAGACAAGACTAGTTCCTCTATCTGGCACTAAACTTTAATGCACCAACTGACACAAAACAAGAAGCATAAATCAGCCGGCAATCAGAGACATAAAGGTGAACCACATCAGTGTTCTGTTGTGCACTTAGATATGAACATGACCTATTTAGAGGCTGCTTGATCAGAATATTTTTCTGCAAAGGAAAACAACAACTGAATCTGAAATCACAACCTATTTTACAATTCATGAGCAGATAATGCATGTATCTGGGGTTCAAAATGTGCCGGTTTGGAACAGGCGGCCTACAGCATCAGTGAGTGATTGGAGTCTTTCGCAGCAGGAGGAACGGGGCGTGTCGGCAACTGATTCAGGTTGCCAACAGTTAGTGAAAGAGACTGACATCATGGGCTCACGGTGAATGCTACTCTGCACAGCGTGTCCTCTGTGTGAGTCGCTATAATCAACAAAAAGCACCCAAAGTGCAGCTGGCAAGCAGAGCGAACCCACACACACTTAATGCGATTGTTGTGAAAAGCTGCAGCTACCAGAACCACTGAATGAAGCGGCGAATGTGTGTGAGCCTGAGGAGCAGAGCTGATGCTACCCGGACCAGTCATTGCAGAATTAGTCAAATGCTTGGACATAGAATCGATACCCGAACACCTGACAGTCAGTAAACATCCCAAACAACTTCACACGCAGTAAGAAGTGTGCGTCCAGTAAAATGAGCTGTCTAGTGTTCAGTGAGCTTTTCTGTGAACACAAACACATTAATGTGAAGGTGTGGCAGAAAAAAATACTTTCAGCTCATCGACCCGCCAAGAGAGAAGCACATAGAATTAGATAATGCATACCCAAGTGCATTAACCCAACCATAACCATGACAACTAAGTGTTAATCTGAACCTGAACCCTAAAACTGATTCCAAACTTAAAGGAGGAGTCCGTTATTTTAGAGAAAGATTGTTGACATTTAGCCAGTTAACAAATCCAGATCAGATGGTTAGCCTGTGCCAGATTTTCTGTCCCTCTCTCTTCCATCTCGCCTCTTTCTCTGTCCATCCATCCATCCATCCATCCATCCATCCATCCATCCATATACCGTTTAATCCTTACTAGGGTCATGGGGGGCTGGAGTCTATCCCAGCTGACTCAGGGTGAAGGCAGGTTCACCTGGACAGGTCACCAGTCTATCACAAGGCTACACTTCGAGACAGACAACCAAGCACACTCACATTCACACCTACGGACAATTTAGAATCACCAATTAACCTCAACATGTTTTTGGACCTTGTGGGAGGAAGCTGAAGAACCCAGACAGAAATCCCAGAGAACATGCAAACTCCACGCAGAAAGATCCCGGGTGTCCTCACCAGGACGCGAACCGGCGACCTTCTTGCTGCGAGGCAACAGTGCTAACCACTGATCACCTTGTAGCCCCTCCTTCTCTGTGCACAAGCAAAAACATGCACGGGACACACTAAANTGGACAGGTAACCAGTCTATCACAGGGCTACACTTAGAGACAGACAACCAAGCACACTCACATTCACACCTACGGACAATTTAGAATCACTAATTAACCTCAACATGTTTTTGGACCTCATGGGAGGAAGCTGAAGAACCCGGACAGAAAACCCAGAGAACATGCAAACTCCACGCAGAAAGATCCCGGGTGTCCTCACCAGGACGCGAACCAGCGACCTTCTTGCTGCGAGGCAACAGTGCTAACCACTGCTCACCTTGTAGCCCCTCCTTCTCTGTGCACAAGCAAAAACATGCACGGGACACACTAAAACAATGTTGTGTGGATCGATGTGATCCCCTTTGTTTCCTATTTACAGAGCCAGGGCTGCGTAGAAACATGGACAGCTAGCAGACCGTGAAGACTTAATTTTGCAGAAAGTGTTTCAGATTAGAATTGAATGCACCACCTTTAACCCTAAAATCACGTCTTAGCTCTCGAACAAAAATACAAAAAAAGTGAACATTGCTCAACAAGCCACCGCTTTACCAGAATGTCCTCACTCCGATGGTGTAAAACTCACAGTGGCTCTCACCTACAAACAAACTCTTCGCTAAGTGTCGAGATGTGTTCGTATATTTTCATGAAGTACTCTGATGTGAGAGGCAGCGACTGGTCCTAACTGATCGTCAGCTCAGGAAGCCATCTGAAGCTACGCAGAGGCAGCCAGCAGCCTGCTGATCCAGACGCCACACTCATGCTAACGCTGCATGTGTTCACACTTGAGGAGGTGATAAGACAGCATCAAACTGTGTCCTGCTATTTTCTGGTATTCTGAGAAAACTGTTGACATGTTGGTGTTTTTAAGAACTCCAAGCTTTGACATCTACATTTTATTTTGATGACAAACTAAATCTTCTGCAATCAGAACCAAAACTCCACACTGTTTTCTTTTTAACTACCACACACTGACATCTAGTGAAGTGGACAGAATGCAGTATTTTTTTTCCCTATGCGTTGTTAAATGTGCCTTTTCTTTCCCCTCAGCCTAATGAACATGAAGCGGTGCTCGTTACCGTGGCTGGCGGCGCTGATGCCCAGGTGGGTGAGGTTGGTGGTCAGGCTGCCCGTGCTGTTGGCGGCGCTGAGAGACGGGAAGGCCACGGTGTCCTCGGGGTCCAGCGGGGTGGATAGCGGAGGAGGGAACTGGATGTTAGTCAGGTCGGGTAGCGAACCGCCGGTGTTGTGGGCAGCTGGGAGCACGGATGGGTTCAGCTCCTGGTCTGGTGATGGAAATATACTAAAAAACACACGTTCTATCAGACACGAGGAAAGCTTCTCTTATTGGATGATATATTTTTTATGTATGTGCACGAGACTTTTAACAATCACCACATAACATTATTTTAGCTAAAGGCACTTTACTGCTATCTGAACTCATTTTCATCTGTGCTGGCATTTTAGTGATAATACCACTTTAACAAGCATGGAATGACACTACATAGCTTCAATTAGATAAAAAATAATAGTTTAGGGATGGCAGAATGTCAACTTAAGAGGACTGGCCACACCTGCCTAATGGTTTGGCAAACTGTCAGGTGCATGAAGACTTAAAGGGAAGATCAGTTCAACATAAACTTGACATTAAAAAGTACCTTATGATTAAAAATAAGACCAGACGATCCTTCACCAGCATGAACGTACATAAAACATCTGTCATTTAGGATCAGTGCTCATAAAACTAAATTGCACCACTTTCATTTTTATTCAAACAAAAATGAAATAAAACTATAAAGATGGTTCTAATCCCTGGAGTTTTGGTATTAGCACCCTCCAGCAATACCTGCCCTTTCTTTAAAGCACTGATGACAGCTTTGAACATTCTGATTTCACCTCTAAAAGAACAAAAATGCAAAACAATCTGCAATCTGTTTCTCCGACTGTGGTCGTGTCTCCGTCTAGTCACATGACCGGTCAATATCGCACATCAGTCTGGTGTTCCAGGGCTCCATACGTGAAGGTGTCGGCCTCCCTGGGTGTCACAATAACACAGCTAACTACAGCCACTCACTTGATTCCTGGGACATCGCATGTGTTCGGCTTTGATGAATCATCCTGAGGAGAAAACGGAATTGTGAGCCGCAAATCTGGCTGGGTGAGCGTACACTCTGTAGCCCGTCCCTGTCCCATCAGTACCTTCTTGTCATCCCACAACTGTTTCTGTGCGTCCTTGTCTGCATTTGGCTCTGAATTCTCCGTCCCAGGCACTGTTAGCAGCAGTACTAATTAGTGAAACAGCAAGACACAGTTGCTTGCTATGACAAAATACACAACAATTGAAATCAGTGCAAGAAATGAGTCATCAATATCAGAGCCAGTCATGCAGAATATAGTGCTGTGCACTAGATTCCTAAGAGTCTAAAAATAGCAAAGTGACCACCAGACAGACTGAACGGATGCCAGCCAATCTTGGCTTCACTATATCAGAACCTCTCACCAAAAAAGAGACATAATCAATGCATAATCAGTTAATTATAGATTTTCCTCTCTGGATCGTCCTCAATCAGCTTCATTCAGAGACGTTCCCTCTCTACAGCCAGCTGAGAAGTGTACCTGCATGCTCAAACACTTCATTGCTGGAGATCAGAATCCATTTACTCCATAAATATTTCACTCAGAGTCTAGACCTACTTCTGTGACATCGACCCTTTTATGTCATTTGAGGTTTGCCGCCTGCATTAGCACATTGTACATAAATAAATAAAGGCGGCTCTGTGTCTTTGTTACTAGATATTCCTTTACCTCGTTTAGGCTGCAGCTCTTGTGATCCCCCTGCAAACACCTCCTGGGGCTTCGGATTCATGGCGCTCTGGTGTAAGGCAGAGTCCGAATTTGTCCTGTATGTGTTAGAAAGATGAGAAGTCAGCAAAATCACTGCCAAATCCTCGACACCGGCAGAGTGCCAGCTCTACAGCATCAAGAATCGCACCACGTTACACGCCTCTACTTGCCATCATAAAGCCCGATATGCGGCCTTCGTCGTGGTTGGTTTCATTTTTAAATGCCTGAACCAACAAAGCTCGTGTAATTTAATGTTTTGGAAGCGAGCTGTGTCTGCTTGTGTGTCCTAGTTATCATGTTGGCAAACGGACAAAGGGAGGCGGCTTACCTTCTCCAGCTAGTGTCTGGTGGTGGGGAGAGGTAAACTGAGCTGTAAGGACAGCTGTCAATGTGAATTTAGTTAAGGGCAATGAAGTTGTGGGGGATTAAAAAATAGATCTGAGATAATACGGGTTTTCATGCCTCTTGGCTTAGAGACCTGATACATAATAAATCACCACACATGAGTGTTATGAGGCACGATTACTTTGATGTCTTGTTATCTGATGGCGGCGTATACTTGTAAGAATAATCCTGTCAGCTGGAGTGCATCAACACACACTGTAGTGCGTTGCATCATTTAATAGCAGGCTGTCAACACATGTAGTGAAATAAACAATCCTCTCACTCGTTGTTCAGAGTGTGCTGAACTGTAATGATGAGATCTCACTGTCACAACACGTCCTGATTGTCATTGTGTCGGTTGAGCTTGTGCCGATTGATGACTGATAATTTTGTGATCGAGATCTCTGTCGATCAGCAGAACAGGAATCAACTCCTTAACTCAATGTGGTTATCAATCGCTGGTATTGACAATGTGAAAGCACAGACGATGGCTAAACCCTTTGCTGGGTGTAGATAAATGCAGAGATAGAAACTGATTAGGCCTGTTCTCCACCGCTGCACTCCAAGTTGAACATGTCCAGAGAATTAAATAATACGTTGGACTTTCACACTTTGCTTACTTGTGGTAGCTAACCCATGCTAATCAAGCCTCAACTATCTCACGGAAGTAGATAAAAAGCCAGAGTGATGTCGTTCATCGCAACTTCAAATTCATTGTCTTTTTATTTCTAACTATAACACAAAAAAGGCAGAGATTACTTTCATTACACAAGGTGTAATGTATCATATAAATACTTGCAAACAACTCAGGTGACTTTCTGTCTGTTGAAATGGCCAAATTAAACAAAAATAAGCCTAAATTATCCCCAGAGGCAGACTAATACAGACTACGGTGTGACTGAACGCCTCTGGAAGAACAGCAGCATAAAGGCAATAATAACGGAGTCAAAAACATCCTCCTCATCGGGTGTGTTTCAAAAGGATATTTGGCGTCCGTGTTTGTCGACTGACAGCGGCCGGCGGTGAGGAGAAGTGATGCGGTTCCGGTCGCGGTAAACTCGCTCCACCAGCCCGTGGTGCCTGGTTGTCCGGCTGGTATCCAGCACCGAGTTCTAGAGTGAACACACCACGTGAATGAGGCCAGAAAAACAGCCGGCTTACACAACAAAGCTACGTCTTAGGATAATGTCTTAGGATTAATGGTGCAAATGTGTTCATTTCAAAATGAGTCAAGCCATGGGCCCCCCATACTGATGCTTGAGTTGGCAAATGTATTTAAAGATGGAAAGCCGTGACAAGCAATGGTACACTTTAAAATTTTGGAACCAAATTACACTGCAGGGTAGAACTGTTATATCTTCCCTTTTTGCTCTTGAACAATAATAAATCTTGGTGGATTACACAGCGTTGACCAGCAAGTAATGTCTAAACACTTTACTGTCATCACAGCCTAAAATAAGCCTGCAGCCTTTCTTAAACACCTTTATTAGGAGTTCTCTGTTTTGAATCAATGTTTCACCGATGCTACAGACAAACCGCAACCCTTGCATGTCCAATATTATCGCCAACAGCTGAGAAAGGTACACTGGTCTAGAACAAACCATTGATTTACCAGCCAAGAGAGGCTAAGGGCTCACCTGAAAAGGCAGGTCAATGTTGCCATTTCCAATCTGATTGACATTGGGCAGTGAGCCTCCATAGTACTGTCCACGATTCTGCCCTAGTTGCAAATACTGGGTCTTCTGTAACTGCAACTGTGCAAAGTAAAATTGCATGAAAGCATGAGTGAATGATTGATCCGATTCACAAAAAAAAGAGATGCTTAAAAATGAATGACGCATGCCAGTCCACAGTGGTGACATGAGAGATAAATGAATCGATTAATCGACGGATGAAACACGACGAGACAGGCAGATGTGGCTGTTTCATGAATAATCGAGAGGCGGACAACATCTTTCATAGCAAATAAAAATCACATCAGCTCGATGTGAATGACACCTGACTGACAGCTGGTGTAATTACAGTCAGACGTTCCATGTAACACACCTGGCTATTACCACATGTCTTAATACAAAACTCAGTCACAAAAGTCATGTATGTTAGTTTTAAAATAAAACAAACAAACAAAAAAAAACACTGTGATGGAAGGCCTCTTACACCAATAGTGATCTGCGGCAAGAACGATGACGATCAGGACTAATGCGATGGATTGATGTCTGGATGGCAACACAAAGAAATCAGGCAGAGACCATAAAACTGAGTAGTTAATTAAATTTTTCCCTTGCAATAAATAACATTACAGCTCAGGTTTACACTGATGCAGCGCGGTAAGTGGCCATCATTTCCAGCAACCGGACCAACAATTAGCCCAAACGTTTCCCGGCAACAACGTAGTGCTTATTTTGTGGTAAACAGAGCCGTAACAGCTGATTCATTGATCGGAAAAAAATCAAATAGACACACTGGTTTTCCAAATTGTGAAGATTTGCTGTTTTTCTACATTTTATATTTAATGGTATGTGATTATCTTGACCAGAACAAGATACAGCAACTTGATATGTTTTGCAATGCGTTAAAAAAATAAAAAAATCTTAGTACAATATTTCGACAGATATTGCAATTGTGGTCACGATTTGGTGGGATTGATTTGCATTTTTCGCTGCTAAAACAAATAAAAATAAAAATGATAAAGCGATTATTCCTGCAGTTGAAAGAAGTATCTGGAGAATGTGATTTGTAGGCCAGAGAGCACCACTGTGCTTCATTTAATACCAAAAAAAAATGCAGCTCCTGCAGTTTGGATATTGGACTTACTGGGATTTGAATAACGTTTCGAGTAGGTGGGTATTTTCCACTATTTTGTTATACTGAAAACTGGCATTTTATGACTAATTAATCCACTGAGTATTGGTCAGTCTGCAAAATGTCAGAATCATAAAGTCTTAAACTTAAATTTTGTTCAACCGAGAGTTGCAAAGCTTCAAGGCATTCAGTTTACAGTAATATAAAATAGAACCAAACTGGTTGGCATTTCTGCATAACTTACTGACTTGAGAGATTATTTATCAAAATTAAAAGCAAAAAAGAAGAAAAGAAAAAGTCGCTTTAAAATAAATGTCACTTTAAAAGCAAAAAAAAATTGAAAAAAATAAAAACAAATAACAAAAAAAGAAAGAAAAAATGGTTAAAAAAAAACAAAATAAATGTTAAAAATAACAAAATAATAATACATAAATTATTATTATTATATTTATCCTTGTTTTTATTTCCGCTTTTATTTATTTTTATTCTTTTAGTGATTTATTTTTGTAATTTGGCACTCCCACTACTTCATACAAAATCACTGATTATTTATTATCAATGGACTGATCAATTTATCAAGTAATTCGTTCGTTTCTACACCAAACATCTGACTTAAAAAGGAGATTGAGAGAATTGTTTGTTAGAGCTGCAACGAAAAACTGATTGACTAGTTGTCAACTATGAAAATAATCCTAAACTAAGTAAATGACACACAGCTGGTTTGTTTTTTCCATTCAACCCGCCGGGCTACCTGGTTATTTATCGACCCATCCCTTCAGTTCTGCATTAAATAACTGACTTTAATAAGAAACTGAGCCATGAAAAGTGTTTGGTGCAGGTCTAGAGAATAGGAACTAGCCGCCAATTAATATAAATATTTTTTTTTTTCTCCAAGGAAAAATTCCAGCTACTTAATCTAGAACATGTTCTGGTTTCTTTCCTCCTTGATTACATGTGTGGAGACAAAACAAGACATTTGAGGACATCATCTGGGCTTCGGGAAGCACCGATCAACATTTTCTTACATGTCATCAACCAAACAAGTAATGATTCATCGAGAAAATAGTCGACAGATGAATGTAGAATCGAAACAGTTGTGAGTTGCAGCTACTTAAAGCTATCTTTGTCGTGAGGAGCTTTCCAGTCACTTGACGCTGGTGTAGTAAATTAAACTGCTGGAGGCTGCACAACGGAGTCATGTGCACCGTTTAGCTGGAGCACACTTTATTCTCCATCAAGGTACGGTGTTGGTTAAAAATAGCTGGGTAATGTAAGGCTGGGTAAACAGTGGGTGGTAACAAGCACAGCTGGTTAACATCTGCCCGACTAGCTGAAGGCTGCCTCCTTCCTCCCATAGATCCCAGCCAGTAACGTCTCCAACCCAGATCCTAGCAGCTAACTTTCCCAACATGTTTTGATGCAGCCGAGCTAACGAAATGTCAGCGGTGTGTGCTCGCAGCAGCCTCAGACACAGAACAGGTGCACATTATTCACAGCTCCAGCGGGCTAACCTAACCGAGCCGAGCCGAGCCGAGCCGAGCAGCCCGTCCTGTCTCAACAACGCTGGCACGTTTGTAAAGCAGGCGGAGGAGGGAAACGTAATTTGGCGATGTGGCGCCGATGCAGCCGAGGACGTTAATGTGAACTTTAGCTACTTAGCATCCCAGCGTCCAGATTTATCTCCGCAGTGTTCGTTAGCTGTCAAACAGCGATGCAAGAAAAAAAAAAAAAAAAAAATGTAAACAGCCGAGACGTGGAGCTCTTACCCGCGCGGCTCTGGTGATGTTCAGGTCTTTCATCACTTCTTCAAACGCCGCAGTCTCTTCCGCCTGTTTCTGATTATGCAAAGCGATTTTTTCGCTAAATTTGCGAGGATTGTTAGAGGACGCCATCTTTCCCTCTTCTTCTCAATGGAATGTTACGGTACGCACCGCGCCGGGGCCTTCTGCTGACGTCATCACGCACGAACACCGGCGCGCGCGTCTATTGATGTTGTCGGCTGCTCGCTTCAACCGCTGCCAGAGAGTGAGGCAGGGTGAGAGGCAGATAAAAATAAGAACCACCACAAGGGAAACCGTGTGCCCTAGATGCCTGATATAAATAGTCGCACAAATAAATAAATAAGCACGGGCGTTCGCGACAAATAGAATGGGATAAAATCATCAAAGAGGATGAAATGACAGGAAGCGATGGAGCGCATAGAGCATTAATGAATGTAGAGCAGGTGCAGGAAGGTGCGTCTGTTTTACTGTGTTACATGTGTAGATGGAGTGTGTGAGGAAACGGTGTAATTCTAATGTTGTGAATATTAGCAGAGATACAGACAGTGCATGAGGGGTGTAAGTTGTGCAGACTGATGGCATCAAGGGAGGAAGGTTCTGCTGCAGCCTTCAGTGATGCACCTCAGTGCTGTTGGTCTGTTACATAGATAAGGTCATGTTAAGTATGAGAACTACTGCAGGCAGAATGACTTTCTGTTTATGAAAGAAATCATGTCCCAACAGATTCATATTTTATATTTATATTTGCATCTTCTATGTTTTTCTATATTATTATTATTTTAATAATAATAATAATAATAATAATAATAATAATAATAATAATAAATTCCTTGTATTTCATAAACTGTACCTGGCAATAAACCTGTTTCTGATTCTGATAACACAACTATATATATTATAATATCTATATAAGAGCATTTTGTCTAAACTGATACACTAACTGCAGTTTATTAAATTAACATTCTTATAAAAAAAAAAAATTGTTGTATTTTTTTTTTTAAACAAAAAAAAAAAAATCTACTTTTATTTTCCAGGTTTTGTTAAGATAACTAGCAAGATTACAAAAACAATTTAAATGTTAACCACAAAAAAACTGTAAATAATGTCCACATCATATATATATATTTACAAATGGTTGTTACTGCTGTTTACTTTTAATCAGAAAAGATATCCTTACTATACAGACATTTGCTGTTTTTTGTAAGGACAATTATGTATACTTAGAATTCCAAAATGATAAATCATGTTTCTTGTTTGTTTTTTTTTACAATGTGTGCAAAAAATGTGTTTTACTGTATTTAAATCAACTAAAATATATCATTATTTCATCGATATTCAACAATATATTTATCATTTTGATCATTTCTACACTATTTTGCTGTTTTTCTAAAATATTATTTTACAGTGTGCAAATTAAATTCACCCAGAAGCCTTAAATTTATTATAATTCTCACTGTTTCTAATGGCCCCTTTGACTGACAAGCACAACAAAATTACACCAGTTTGAATAGTTAAGGACAAGTAGACAAATGCTCATTGAGAACTGAGTTCAGGGAGAGTTGGACTGGTTGTCTTTGATATGTATTTCAAAGATCTACCATCTCTGTTGTTGGTTTAATATGAGATGTAAACAAACCCACCACAGAAATTAAAAGTGGAAAACTGTAAGCCGTTATGTCACACTGAATCACTGTGTCAGCCTGCTTTATTACTGTACAACTAAAATCTAACTGGCTGTCACTACTAGTCCTCAGAAGTTGCCTGCTTTTGCAACACAACTGAAAAGTAGAACTGAAATACTGAAAAATAACTGATCGTTCATGAATCAATTAACCAAAGAAATAACCTGCACATTAAGGAATAATTTTAAAAAAACATCTGCCTTTGCACATGAACCTGCAGCTCCCTGTAGCTGTGTGAGGAAACGTGTGGCTTTATTAATAGTTCCACCTTTTAGAATGCAAGGCCACGCTGCAGCGGACTTTCTGTGGAGATGCATCATCCTGCTAATATAAAAACATGAAAAGCACCTGCGGGGTATTTTTAAAACATGAGACAGCTTTATTAAAGGAAGCACATAAAGCTACACAAACGTGTACATTCCCCTTTGACTACAGCAGTTTCCTTTATATTGCACTTCAACAATATAATGTGCTTTTACTGACACAGGTAGACCAAGACGAAGACGCACTAAGGCAGACAGGAGACAGGTTTAGACAGGACGCTCCTCACCATCATGCTGGAAAAGAAAACCAAGAAGTTTGCTTCTTACTAGTAAACGCGTTGAGCACACGGACGTTGTCAGCGTCAGGAATCTGGAAAGTGCAGCAATGCAGTAAAAATGAAAACACCAGCTGTGTGAATTAAACATTTGTGAAAAATCTGAGAAATAGCTTCACTTTTTAAATAACAATTACCCTTCGCACAGTTAAATGTTACCTTAAGGACAAATCATGTGCTTTGTGCAAGTCGTGGTGCTCCTTGAACACAAAGAGCAGCACACACAGATGTTCTAAAGGACACACACACGAGTCATGTAGCTGCCGTAAGACGTCCCCACCGCTTTGTGTGGGTTTCAGCTCAGGAAGCACGAGGGCAGTGGTAAATAATAAACATTAACACCGTGATGTGGAACGACTGGTTCAAAGTCGAAACACATCCAACACTCGATTTTTGTGCCATCGTCACCGTGTGTTGATATGTGGTCTGTTGATTAGTACACCTCAGGAGACATCGAACATTAAGATTTTCTGAATAACAAAATTACAAGAAGATTAAAAAAAAAAAATAAATCACAACTGTACAATCAAAACGTCCAAAGTGATAAAGGTTGAGTGTGTTAATGTCTCTGCACCTGCTCCGATTAAATGATAGGATAAAATCAAAAGAGACTATTTGTGCTGCATGTAACTAAAGCCCTTTGATTGGTAAAACTTTAACACTTTTACAGACTGAACCATCAATATTTCTGTCATAAAAAAATCCTACACGTTTAGCTAATGCTACTCTGGAATGATCTCTTCAAGCATACATGACTTCACATGTTCCAATTGGGCATCAGACAGATCTGAGCTTTAGAAATAACCATTAGACCGCCTGCTTTCCTTCCAAAGTCTACACAACAGACCTTCAGTTATTTTGTTTGAACTGTTTAAACGATTACAGCTAAAGACACACATACATGGAATAATTCAATACATACATTATGTTCAAACATATGTACTGAAACTGTAAACATTCCAAAATTCACACTCGATGACCGAAAACATTTTTTGAGCCAATTATTTTATGCATAAACTGTATATGAAAAGTCAACAACCGAATGTGGAAGAGGACTGCAAGATGATATCGACAAAGACGGCCATCTTGGTGCTTAATGAAGAGGTATTATTAACCGGTTTGGAATCCATTACAAGCTTAAGAAGAGAACCCAGTCTGGCTCCATGAAGAACCGCAAAGGAAGAGTCAGCAAACAGCGGTCACAGTGGTCTAATAATTATATCCACAAATATATTCAAACAACAGATTACTCAACAATACCTTCCTCACTTGAACATATCAACATGTGTTGGTCAGCAGTCAAAGATTTAATTCAAAAGTTCAAAATGTCTCAAAGAAAGACCCTTACAAGTTTGTTTGTTTTTACATGAAATATTAATGAATAGTTGAATAAACGTGTTATTCAAAACAAGGCTAGAAAATGACACACACTTCTGAGTGATGCAGTTCAGTAGCTTTTGAGGGCACTCGCTCATATGAACACACACACGCACACACACACACACACACTTACATAACGTTCACACCTTGTGTTGACTCGACGGTCGGCAGAAAGAGCACATGGAATAAAATGTTCACAGTCGCAGGTCAGATGCTCAGTGCTGAGTGGTGTTCTGTGGAAGTAGAATCGGTGTCGAAGCGATTCCAGCAAAGGATTCTGGGAAGTGCAAATCCCTCTCCCACTCGTCTGTCTCTGTGTTGTACACCTGAACGATGCTCGTGACGTTGTTCAGGTGCCAGTTGTAGCCGCCGACGATGTAGATCTTTCTGTCCAGCAAGCAGCAGCCTGCCTCGGACTGGCCCGCTCTCATGGGGCTGACGGTGGTCCACTGGTCGCTCTCTGGAATGTAATACTCGACTGCCAGCACGTCAAAGCAACGGTCCACGTGGTCCATGCGACCACCCAGGGCGTACACCCGATCCTTGGTGCTGATCATGGCGTGCAGCACTCTGGGTTCATTCATGGGAGCTTTGAAGTCCCACTGGTCCGACGCTGGATCGTAGCAGTGGAGAGTTTTCTTGTCGTCTAACGAGACGCCGTAACCGCCCGAGATGTACAGCTTCTCTCGGCAGGGGGTGCCTGCGTGACCCCAAATCCGGCGTTTTAGTGGTTCCACATAAGACCACTCATTCTTCTTCGGACAGTAACACTCTACAGATGACAGACTGCCAGATCGATTGCGCCCCCCGGTGGCGTACAGCTGTCCATGCAGCACGTTGAGCTGAAACTGGATACGAGCCTCCTGCATGGGTTGGATGCGCAGCCACTGGCTCAGATGAGGGTCGTAGCGGAAACAGCTATCCACCGCCCCCTCGCCACTGCGGTACTGTAAGTGCTGTCCACCGACGACATACACAAAGTTGTCGAGTACGGCGACACAAGCGTGGCTGCAGCCCGCCTCCATCTCCGTCAGCTCTTTGAATTGGCGCGAAGCAATGTCGGGGAGGTAGTACACCTTGGTGCTCACTGTGCGGTCGTTGTCGGTGTACGGTGTCCCGCCAAAGGTGATGAGCGACATGACGTCAGAACGAATGAGCGTCCGCGAGCACTGCATTTCATGCTGTCGGAAGGGAAGTATCTGGTAATTGAAGGCCTCAAGGAGATACTGTCGGCACAGCACGTCCTCCACCATGATGTCCACCGTCTGAACGCTGTCCACCAACTCTGAGGAGCGCATGAGCGGGAAGCGCACGTGGCAGAGGACGCTGCTGGCTTGAGCCCGGCGCGACCCGTCATACTGGAGCCACCTGATGGCGGCGTGGAAGAGGTCGATCTCACTGCAGTTCTTCAGTTTGTTGCTTTGAAGGAAGAAGATGAGGCGCTCCATGGGAATGTGCAGGAAGTCCTCCTCCTCTGCAATCTGGAGGAAGTGACGAAAGGTGAAGGCGTCCACCGACTCCTTGAGGGAAGACAAGCTGAAGGTGGTGGCCATCTGCCCGATGTGCAGGCAGGTCTCGACGCTCATCGCTGACTTGAGGAACTCCTCACAGAGCTCCACGACAGGGACCATCTGCAGAAACACTGCAGCCCCGAGGACATCCTGAATACAGTCCAGGTCTAAAGTCACTTCTGCACTGTAGGCAAAGTCAATAATATGCTTCAGCCCTCGAGCAGACAGTCCCTTCAGCTCAATGGTATCTTGGTTAGACTCCCTCATGCCTCCGGTAAACATTGCTCTGTAACACAAGAACATGTCAGTAAACCACATGATATTTTACAATTCCACAGATTAAAACTGCGTGAATTTTTGATGACGTTCCATGACTAAGTCAGAGCAATTGTCCAATTCTTCTTTCTAGACGACTGTTTGTTTGAGGTCTGGTGTGCGAGGCAGATGAACTGAAGAATACTTTTTAATGAGACAAGTGTGCAAAACAATGTGACTATATTTAGCTGCACTGTCATGTCACCCTTTTGTACAAATGTCTGATTTGTATTTAGTAATTCAGCATTTTAAAATGTCCTCACTAAATGGACACACTTGTGTTCAATAATCTAACACTGACAAAGTAACATGTGTTTAGCGTATTCTGCAAATACATTATTCATCAGTCTTGGTCCGGTTAAGAGCATCAGCTTCCGATTTAAAAATGAAATGAGCAGTGTGAAGTCTCATGCTCCAGACTAACCTGAAGTAATCACTACAGGCGGCCAGCACTGCTTTATGGACCTGGAAGCGCTCCTCATTGATGGCCAGCACGACGTCAAGTAGTTGGCCTTGGGCCCGCAAAACCGACAAGCCCTGGAGGAGGGTGGCACTGTGACTGGGAGCCGAGAAAGTACAGCGAAGGGTGCTATTCTTGTTTGCCATACTGGAAAGAGAGAAAGGCCTCGTCACCATCAGTGACTAAAGAGATAGCTCCCTTTTTGTCCCAATGAGATTTACACATTTTCTACAGACCTTTAGTTCTCTATTTAACTTTATTTTAACGTACATCTAGGCTATTAGGAGCTAATATGCGCTGAACAAATGTGCTGTACAGCCCTGGGATGTGGATATGGAGTGTCTGGTGACAGCAACACTGTGAATTTTATTTAATCTGCTGAAGTCAGCCGGGGGGGGGGATTGTTCTGTAGCGTATAGAGCTGTGCATTACTAACAATGTGTCTGTACATTGAACATAAACACAATTCTGATGAGGAGAAAAGCTATTGCTCTGCTTAGACACTTTATTGCTGCACACAGACACGACACAAAGTGCTTTGGGTGGAAATTTCATCTCAAGAGACAGAAATATCAAACGTTAAGAGATCAAAACAGAAACAGAGAGAGAGCATTAAAGTCGTTCTGACATCATGTCAAGAAGAAACACAAGCCCCAACACAGAAACAACACATGAAAGAGACGGCTGTACTGAGACTGCTTCCATGGTAGTGTTTGGACGTTCTCGGTTTCATCAGTCTGTTAAAGCGACGGCATTCTGTCAGTCGGACATGGATCACGTTTACATGATTGTTCTTCGTGGCTTCATACAGACATCCTCACCTCAGTAACAAAGAGACAGCACTCTGGGATGTACAATATCAAACTATTATTCATGTTTCTGTTTCTGTGTGACGGCGAATTTACTAACAATACGATAAAAAATAATCAGACCTGTTAGAGACTCTTTCATCTCAGTTTTATTTTTCTGGACATTTGACTTTGTAGGAGATGTGAAACTGCAGGGCAAAAAGAACGCGGAAAATACCTTTCGATGTTGGCACGCAAACTAGGTCTTCTGCAGTCTTTGTGATGCTAACGCTGAAATATGTAAACCTCAAACGACATACTTCAAGTCTGACGTTGATTTGGGGAAGGATTTTGAAGTATGTTGTTAGTGCGTTAGACTTGAGGCGTCGTAAGATTGCAGTTGCAGCTTTTACGGTAAAGTGCCCGTAGCGCTCATTCAGACATGTAGTCGACATGTTCAGATCGATAGAAAGGAGTGCATGCCTGAAAGGGGCTTCTGTTAGCGCTTCCACTGCCGTCATCCAATAAGGTCATGAAATATTAAAGGTACAACGGGCCAGAGACTGAAGCAATAAAGTATTTAGTTTTGTGTACCTGTTCATACTTGCGTGCTGATCTTGTGCATCAAGATGTTTTTGTTGCAGCCTTAAAACATGAATGTAAACTAAATACAGTCGTGACTCGATAATCCGACACTGAATGTGAAACCTTCTTTTATGTCGGATTGTCAAGACGGAGGTCGAGATACAAGGAGGGCTCGATGCTGGAAGGCTCATTTGTTGGTAATTATTGTTCATAGTTGTTATAATAACTAGTAGGACTGGTCCGAACAGCACTTTCTGCGCTCTGGATATTCAGGCCCAGTTAATGATGAATATCCAGTATTAGGGGGGATGTGCAGGTTAATAAAGAGGAAAGGCATCCTCCCCCTCTGCACACATGGGACAGAAGCCCTAGAAAAAGGAATGAGCAGTGCAGCATTAACCTGCAGGATGCTGTGTGTGTGTCTCCAGAGAAAGTCATTCCTGATGAATGAAAATGAGCTGAACGCACCTGAACCACAAAATGATTCAGGAGCTTCTTCATCTGCACACCAGCCGACAGTTTATCAGTGTCAGTGAATGTCATGTTAGTTCTGAAATGTGTTCTGTTTTTGGAAAAGGTTTGGCTGTTTTACATACAACTGAGTCAATAAGTTGTTAATATGTACACCAGTTATTTACCGTCAAATATCCTGAAACTGTAAATGGACATGTTGAAGTCACCTGCTATTAAAACAATACTGCTGGAATTAAATGTAGGAGTCCCAGTGAGACAAGAATGTTTTTTTTTTTTTAAACACACCTGTGTTATTCTTCCATTGAAAACTTAAAAATGTTTATGGTTTGAATTGAAGCCAAAACACCTTCAAACTCTGACACCTTCATCTACTTCTCAACCATCTTTATGTGGGTTTGAATTAATGGTGGCAAAAGTGATTTTAATAAAGGAAACCATTTGAAGGACGATATTTTGTATTTATCCTTTATTGTGTGCACACTTTAAATAACTTTTGTCAGGTTTTCGTAGCAGTTAAGTCAGACCTTAACGATGCCAGCTGAGTGTGAAAGTGATGAAAATGCTTCAAAGCTTTTGTGTCGCCTCCTTACAGCCCAGCAGAGCGCCTCAGGTGTGTCTTCACCTGGAACTACACCCGCTAACCTACATTCTTAACTTTATTTCCGCCGCTGGGCGTCAATGCAAAGCGCAGGCAGACCGGCTGCCTGGAGGCCCGGACGACGCCTCGGTGTTTCCTGGATTCAAGCCGCAGCGCCGAACTCGGGCCGGGCCGCGGTCCCCGGAGCCGGCGGGGACTCCCAACGGGGGGAAACAGCGAGAAAGCAGCGCTCCACCGCGGAACACAGCACACCCTCACCCCGCCTCACTCACCTGCTCTGCGAATGCTTCGGAGCAAAATCTCCACCATCCGACTCCGCCATGTTCTAGCGCACAGCAACACGCATCGGGCATCTTCGGGGCTGTTAGCAGGAGGTCCGCGGCGCGCTGGGCCTGCTCATGGTGTCCGGAAAGTCTGCGAACAGCCTGTTGTTCCGCTGCGGACGGAGAACATCTGTCTGTGAGGTGCGGCGGTGAACACGGTGGTGACCTCTCCTACCGGCTGCTCGCCGCCCGTCCCTCCTCTGTACCTGCCGAGTCTGACCGCCGGGGGGCGCCAGAGTCCCGTCACGATAGGAGGATGAACCGGCGGGTGGCTGGTGGGCGACAAACCCAGCAGAAGGGCCCCATGAGCTGCTTCCAAAGGGTCACAAAAAGCCCTCTAAGTTTCCCCCACAAACATAGAAGCACGCCAACTGTTTGTAAAGGCCTCTTAGTTATTAAATAATATGATAGTGGCCCCATGATGAGGTTTTTATTACCCCTGATGCTTCATGAAATTGATTTTATTATGACTTCAACATCATAATATGCATTCATTAACTGGTTATGCTATTCCTCTTTATCCCTTAGAGTGTAAGTAAGCAAAGTATGATGTCTGATTCAACCCTCGCCTTATTTTTTTTTAGAGTTTTTGATGAAACTAGAAAAGCTGCTGAGGCGATCTGATTCATAAATGTGACTGTTGTCTGCACACATTAACCTTCAAACATAACTCAGGTGAATATATTAGCACAATATCTTCGGCCTTCTTATTGAATATTGATTATCTGTGTTGTACTACATCAGTAGACAATAAACATTAAAGTGAAAGACAAGATTTACATGTAATTTGAACCCAAACTACATTTTCTTTTGCAGAAAATGACATCATAAACTAATAAAGTCACCTTTTTTCAGTATTAAGCAGCCGGATTATTTGTATTATAATGTTTTCAGCCGTATTCAAATGTAATTTCATTGTTTTCANAAACTAATAAAGTCACCTTTTTTCAGTATTAAGCAGCCGGATTATTTGTATTATAATGTTTTCAGCCGTATTCAAATGTAATTTCATTGTTTTCATGTGTAAACATCCTTCAGTAAACGTTAGAAATACACGTTAATGTGAAAGTTTGAACATGATTGTTGTATTCGTCACTATTTTCCTGCAGAACCAGAACCATGCTGCCAAAATAGAACTGAATCATTTGCATCACTACACGTTATTTTAGTGTTTATTTAAAAAAAAAAAAAAAAAGCAATACATAAATGACATTTGTATGTGTTATGTCAAAAAAAACTTTGCATTTAAAAATAGTTTGACTCATCACCTCTGTAGGAGGGAAATAAGTCAGACTTGTCTCCACCATAAAGAAAGTTATTGCATTAACTAAAATGATCAAAACCAACCTTTAAATTGTTCGTCCAGCGATTTGATCTCCGAGTCAATAATTCTAATAAACAGTTTACTCTTGGCGATCAGTCGAGAGTGTTTTATCATGTCAGGGAATTAACTTTGAGCTCAGGTAACTATAAAGATCAAATACGTAAAGTGACTGAAAGGAAGCTCTGGAAAGCACAAGAAGCAACAGTATACGCACAAAACATTTATTACTGACTACAACAACAAATATAAAACATAAAATGCAAACAATGATGAAAATGCTGAGTGTGAAACCAGATGTGGGTCAGAAGTGTGGCCTGGAGACTTGAAAAGCCTTTCACCGAAAGCAGCAGGTAAACTGATAAATTTGGGATGTTTGTTTTAAGGCCAATTGGAATTTTGAAGCACCCGTTTAGTAGATAGAAGCTCGATACTTGCAGTGTCCTTGGCGGGATGTCTGGTGGTGGGAGAGACGTGGCCTTCAGCAGAGTTGGATCAGCGTGTTGAAGTTGAAAGTTGGTCACAAAAGGACCAAAGTGAGAAGTTCTGTGTCCGGTAGAAAATCCGTCTGTCTTTCGGGTGAATGGCTTTTTAATAGTAAAACAGCTGACCAATCACAAAGAGCTCCCCTCCCAGAGGGGGTGTTAGATGTGATGCCCCTGTGGTCAGGGGGGTCATAAGGTGGTCAGGAGTTTTGTTCTAAAGGTAAAAAACTTTATGTACTTGTATTATACAGAGTTAAACCTGATGAAAATAAAAATCTCACATTCAGAGGATCGCAAAGAGTCTAAACATGAAATATTTAGATCATACAGAACTAGAATATATTATGTATTATGTAACAAGCAGATAAAATCAAGAAGAACTTGTCCAACTATGATTAAGCTTTGGGGTGTCTGTCGAGATATTTCACATTTAACAACACTTAAAATAACATAAGATAGTAAAGGCACATTAAGATCCTCCTGTCCTTTCTTCCCATTGTCCATGATTGCATTCCTCAGGTAGAGAGACGGGGGGAGAGGAGGGGCAGTAGAACAACAACTGTTCTCCATACGGCCATTTGGCTGCTTCAGCCAGCTCAGGCTCTTATCTGTTAGCTGCCCTTTGAAGCTCTGCACGGTGTGATCAGCTGATTCACACCTTCCTGTCACCTGGGCTGTAAAGTTTTGTGTCTCTTTGGCGTCTGTGTCTGTTCACATCCTGCACCTCTGTCGTTTTTATTTGAAGAGACAGAAGGAAGGAAGAGAGAGAGAGAGAGCGGTAACTTCTTCTCATTTCAGTTGATCTTGTTCATTTGAGCAAATAAACAAAGAAGAAAAAGCTTTATTGTCATTGTTCAGAAAATACAACCACATTTCATTTGACATCTTCTTCAGCTAATATTGGTCACAGTCTAAGAAAAGAGAAGTTAAAAGGTGACATAAATAATAAAATAGCAATAAAATAAATACTCTATTAAAAGTGCTAAAGAGCATTTGTTAGAATGAGTCCGTAACTTTGTGTTTGCTGAGGAGACAAACAGGGAAACTAACCTGGACAGCAGATGAACTATTTCATGCCTTTTGTTTTCATATCTGTTATTAGCAAAAAGATTCAATCTGCTAA
>NW_007577888.1:439500-440519 GCF_000690725.1 Stegastes partitus
TTTAACTGAATCCACGTCTCACCGGTTAACATGTCGGAGTAACGGCAGCTCCTTACTTCAGCAACCTGTATTTCTAAAGAATTAGTTTTTCATCGTACGTAACAGGAAGTACTCTACTTGTCGACTTAATATATTTTCATATTCATATTTTAGAATTAAACATATATAAATACATTAATAGTTAATACCAAGCCTACGTTGTGGAGTTGAAGCTGAGCTGGACTAACGAATGCTGATGGTAAGAGACAGAACGCTGTCATGTGTATGTGACACAACAGAGTGTCTTTCTTGCAGTTTTCATTCTCTTCAAATAGGCCACGACTAAATAAAGACCTTTATTCTGCTGAGAAATTAGGGTGCAGTGTGGTGGAAAAATGCTGCGAGTCTATTATCACTTCCTCCAAATCAGCAGGACATTTTCTAGTCTGAACAAGGTAGATCGAAACCCAACAGCAGACTCTTCGGTAATGACTAATCTGGTTTTTCACCTTGCATGAGCTACCTCTAGTTTTTTTTTTGAGACCACTTCCTGTCAAACCTCTTTGTCTCTCAGCCATCACGTGCACTGCAGCTCTGTTTGTTCCTGCCTCACGTGTTATTTCACAGCAACCAACAATGAGCAATATAAGTGATTTTTTTTTCTTTGTACTTTGCTGTTGTTGCAGAAAAAAGGTCAGAAGTGTGCATTTGGTGACATGAACATTTGGAGATTATCGTTCTGTTTTACACAAATGTAATGAAATCAAATTTTTTTTGCTCAAATTTGAGGTCCAAGATGTTCTTTTGGTCAACAGCTGGTTGGGTTACTTTGATCGCTGGTTTCCACTCATCTTTCCAGATCATCTAGATTCTCCTGCAGTCAGAGATTCACACAACACACACAGAGCGGGCAGGATTTTATGGGTTTATATGAGTCATTTACTTGTATTTTTAATAGGCTGTGGTGACTGAACCTCACTTCACTGTAAAATGAGGTTAACAGGTTTATTGTGGGACATTTACTGTCTAGTTTATGAGCT
>NW_007577888.1:441935-443370 GCF_000690725.1 Stegastes partitus
AAACAGGTTTATTGTCAATGTGCGCTGACAAAACATGAGAATGCTGAAAACTCCTCCTGTCACGTGTTGACTTGTACGTCAAACATCAGAGTAAAAACTGAAAAATACACTCATGTCAAAGAGAAAAAAAAACTACACACTTATAATAACAAAATGCATTTGCAGATACAGCACTGCTCAGAGAAAACAATCCGGTCTTCAGCATGAGTCAACAAATAAGTCTGTCTTTGTGCAATGTTGTGCTATGAGGTAGTAAATCCCCTCAGTTAGATCCATCTATAGCAAGTCTGTCTTCATATCAAACACTAAACCAGTCTTGTATATCAGCATGGCGAGCTCGGTGTCCACCTGATCCAGGTCTGTCTTCAGCGCCTGATCTGTGGAGCCTGGACTCAAACGCTCATCGCCGGAGCCTCCTGAGCCGCTCGTCTCATTCTCCACGTCCTCGTCAGTCCCGTCCTCCCAGTCCCCTCCCAGCACCGTGGCCTCCTCTGCCTCCTCAGAGACTGACTTTCTCTCTGAATGCACTTGGTACAGCATCAGGTCGTGCACCTCCTCTTTGCTCTCCAACATGCCCTGTTGTGGGTCAGAGAACAGATTCAGATGCACAAAGAACAAACGTATGTGTCACACAGCTCGATTGACCGATACACAGGTAGATGATCTGCACAGGTTGTTTATAATCACCAACAGAGTGGATACGTTCTTTGAATAGGCATTGATGAACTAACTGACTTACTGTACGCTCTGTTTACCTCAAACACGATCACAGTTCTACTTTATGGTCAAATTAGAAGTTTGTGGTTCTCACATCGTCTTTCAACATATTCGTCGGGGACTTTCCTCAATTCATCTGCTTCCCAGCTGGGAAACATGGCTGTGATACGCATCTAAACACACCCACTGCCTCACTCTCTATGTGGTTTACTTCTAATTTTCAATTAATGACGTCTCCACTTAGCGGAACACACACGATCACATCAGTTACAGAAATTCAACCGAAAAAAACAACAGCAGTCTTTTCAGAAAGCATTCAGATCCCTTCACTTTTTGCATGTTGTGTGATGTTGTAGTTATTATTTTTAATGGGTAAACTCAGCATATTCCCCCAACAGTCTGTGCTTAGTTACTGATAATTCCACAGTGAATGCATGTTTTTAGAAATTGAATTCATAAAAGCCCAAAATAAAACACTTTGTAGAAGCCGCTTCGGCAGCAAGTGCAGTTTCAAGTCTTCTTCAGAAAGTCTCTCTGGGCTTTGAACACCTGGATTTCGACAGTTTGTCCCGTTCTTCCTGGAAGATCCTGTCAAGCTTCAACAGATTGGGTAGGAAGCAGCTGTGACCGTCCATCTTCAGCTCTCTCAACAGATAGTCTCTGGGGTTGAAGTCCTGGTTCTGGCTGGGCCAAACAAGGCCAGTAAGAGATTTGTCCT
>NW_007577888.1:443536-447083 GCF_000690725.1 Stegastes partitus
TGCTTCTGTTCAAAGTTTCTCAGTTTTTGACTGATTAGATTTGAGACTCCTCATGATCCCAGAGACCTTTAAAAATCAAAGTCGTCTCCACCTGCTGAGGAGACTGAGGTCCTTTGGAGTGAGCAGGATCCTGCTCAGGACCTCCTATGACACTGTGGTGGCGTCTACTCTTTTCTATGCAGTGGTCTGCTGGGTAGCAGGGAGCACAGACAGGGATAGAAAGAGGCTAAATAGAGCGGTGAGGAGGGCTGATTCTATTTTTCTATTTTTCTTTTCAGTGTAAATACCATTGTTATTAATTATTGTTATCTTCATGTACTTTTCTTTCTATATTTTTGGATGCTGCTGTGGCATATGAATTTCCCCCAATGGGGGATAAATAAAAAAATATTCTATTCTATTCTATTCTAAACTCCGAGCATGCTGCTGTGTGCCTTTCATTCAGAGTGACTTCCGTCTTACCTCTGTGCAGTATCTTTACATGTGCAATATTGTAATTTAAACTGTTTTCTCATTTATTAGTCTGGTTTAGGCGAGTTTATGTCACTTTTACACAGTACTTTTTTACTTAATAGTACTTTTATACTTTCACATGTAACATTTTATTTCAAATTTCTCAGATTTAGATTTCTATATTTATTGCCTGTCTTGCTGTTGTTGTTGTTGTTGTTGTTGTTGTTGTGTACCACAGTGTCAAATTCCTTGTGTGTTCGAGCTCACTTGGCAGTACAAGCGTTCTGTATTCTATCTTGCCTCTCTGCCACAAAGGCCTGGCTGATGGAGTCCTGCTGGGACAGAGGCCCTTCCAGCAGGTTCTCCCATCACTGCAGAGGACTTCTACAAAATCTGTTAGATGCAGTTTGGTTGGATAGCCAACTCCAGAAGGAGGACTGGTGGTTTCAAACGTGTTCCAGTTCACGCGATTAGTCACTGTGTTCCTGGAAACACTCAGAAATATGTCTTGTCGCAGGTCAATTCTCTGTCGACCTCGACTGTAAAATGAGAGTTCTTTGGACTTCATTTCTTGTTTTTTGTCCCGTCATGCAGCGTGACTTGTGAGATCTTAAATCAGGGGTGTCCAATCCTGGTCCTGGAGGGCCACAGTCCTGCATAGCTTAGATGTTTCCCTCTTCCAACACACCTGATTCAAATGATCAGGATCGTTATCAGGCTTCTGCAGAGTTTGATGATGAGCTGATCATTTGAATCAGGTGTGTTGGAAGAGAGAGACATCTAAAACATGCAGGATTGTGGCCATCGAGGACCCTTGTCTTAAACACATGAGTTTTGTTTTCTGAACTATATCCAATCCATTCAGGTGGATTTCAGTCAAGTTCTGGACACATCCTAATTATTATTAAAGCAAACAGATGCACGTGACAACAATTTGGAGGTGCAGCAAAGGATCTGAATACTTATGGAAATGTGAAAAGTGAGAAATTGTGCTCAAAGTTAGAAAAAAAAAAAAAATCACCACTGGACACTGAAGTTGTACTTTGCTGTATATCAACATGGAAAAAGTGCCCGTTATTAGCAACGAGGTTTGAAAGCCCAAACATTTCTGGAGGTCCTTCTGACTTCACAGGGGACTTCTGTAGTACATAAATGACTAAATGAGCTGATGTCTGGGTTTCAGAAAGGGTTGTGAAAAAGTACCACATCTTCAATAATGCGCAGTATCTTACCTGACACTCTGGTTGGTAGGGTGTGAAATCTGGAATAACAGGTGTTGGCACAGGAGGAAAGATCCTGTTCTTGATTCTAGATATTAGAAGAGAGCAGAAGGTTGTTGAGAACAGAGCCACATGTGAAGAAATGCTCAGTTTGAAGGGAAATGCATACACACTGTATTAATCTGTTCAGTCTAAAAGATAGAATCTTAAACTTAGGGTTCACCTCTTCAGGATAACGGTGCACAGTATTGTGAGCAAAAAGAACACGAACAGCAAGCCGAAGCTCAGCCACACTAACACGGGAGAGAAAAGGAGCAGAAAGAAGGAGAAAAATGAAAGAAAGTGGGTGATAAGAAAATAAAATGACTTGATTGATGTGTGAACATTACAAGAAAAACAACAGAGAGGTGATCCAGTTGGTCTCATACCATTCAGATGCTTCTCTGGCCACGTGTTGATAGTTACTGTGCTTTTAGGTCCTTCTCCCATCCGTGTCACTCCAGCCAGGCTGATGTTGTATTTCGACCCCGGCGTCAAGTTTTCCAGACGGTGTTTAACCGCTGAGGCTGATATGTTGTAGCACACTGATCAAATAGAGCTTCGCGTTAGTTCAGACAGGCACGGAGTCAGGGTGTCACATGGCCCCTCCTGTCCAATCATCATCACTGAAGTCCAGCCCACCCACTTAGCGTGCTTTATAACTGAGGCAGCGTTCATTCATTCTGCCCGCTTCACGCTCACCACATCGCTGCTACTCCAGCCTCTGCAGATCATCAAATCTCCTCCTCCTCCCCAACCACCACCTTTTAAAAACAGTTCAATCTCATATAACCACGGTGTTTCCCATATCGTGGGACTGTAGGTTGCAGATGGTTCATTATTGTACCTTGAACTATGTAATCTAGATTCTGTAAGTGAGACTATTTAGTTGGTCTCCTGTTCTCATGTACATGCTGTATTCGAAAAATTGTAAATTGCAAATTCTTGGCTCTGCGGGGGTTTGTGATCTCAGGGATTATCTGCATCATGCTTGCGCAGATCGTTCCAGAGCATCACGAGCAGAGTCATCGCCAAACTAAATGTGATCTCAAATAAATGGTTAAATTTGACAAAGTGTCCTGTCTGAAATGAGACGTGAAAAAAAACGTACACAAAGTTTCATCAAACATGGAGATGTAAGCGTTATCGGGAAATTCCTTTTTGTCACATATTGCAATTTAAAGTTTACAAGACGAACAGTTACAGATGAGTAAATAAAGTGACTTTCACACCTTCTGGCTCGTCCTGTGAGCTGATCTTCACTCTGCACAGGCTGTAGTGTGTGAGAAAGCCTCGCTGGCTGTTGTAGGGAATCGCCTTCCAGGACAGGTTAGCAGAACTTTGTGCTTCGCTAAAGGCTATAAAGTCCTGAGGTTCTTTGACTGGCTCTGAAACGGAAAGGGAAAATGACACCCTTTACAGTGTGTGGAGTCAAGGTGTGCTGTGCTGACGTACTGATGAGCACTGGATGAGTACGTGTGATCCACAACAGTTTCTTGTTTAGTTTCATGTTAAGCACCTTCACAAGACTGGACCACATTTTTCCATTGAGCAGGTCTGAAAAGAAAAATGATCACAGCTTGCGACTCTGTGAGGCTCCTTTTTAGAAATGCTTCAAGCTAAACTCTGATGCAAACAGGCTCACGATATCATACTAAACAGTCTGCATTTATATGGTGCTTTTCATAGGGCTTTACAATGTTTTCTGTTTATCCACACACACAGGCCGGTGGCAGCAGGGCAGCCGTGCAGTGTGCTCGCCTGCTGCCATCGGCCACATGAGCTACAGCCGCCCCGTACATTCTTAATACAGCTGAGGCTGGTGGGAATGCTGC
>NW_007577888.1:448338-459152 GCF_000690725.1 Stegastes partitus
AAAAAAAACGACCCCACAGTGAGTAAAAATGCCCGGGAACTCCTTGGGGTTTAGAGGTTTAAGAAGAGCTGCTTATTGGACGGAATCATTACTGACAAAGAAAGACTGAGATCCCTGAAGAAGAAACACGTCATTTTCTGTTAGTGCACATGGAAGACTTTCGGCTTTCATTTTTGAAAAACAAACAAAAAACAAAAATCCGGAATCAGCCATTTCAACAATTTAGCATTTGAGTCGATGTGGATGTGACCAAACCATGTAGCTGCTGTCGTATTCAGAATTTTTGTTCATCAGTGCAGGCTTTTCCGACCAGCCCTGGGGGGAAGTTAAACGCGTGTAACCGTACAGTGTGGAGGACTTGCTGCAGGTGAACTCAGTCTGCGGTGACCCTGTGCGTTTTTGCACATAAGCATTTCCTGTGAAAACACTTACCGCCCTCTTTTTGATAAAAGAGACACATTTTAACTGTCTGTGGTTTCCCATCGTCACATCTGTGTTCAAAGTACAGGTAGCGGATGTAGTCCTTAATGTCTGCAACAGAAACAGAAGCGTGTTTACTTCATAAGGGTCACATAAAAATTACGTAATAGTAAAAAAAAACATCTTGGTACTTGTTATAAAGTCGTCAATGAACTTTAGTGAAAACACAAGATTAAGTTTGGGCAAAAAAAAAAAAAAACAACAACGTAAAAGCACTTCATATGCAACTTACTGGTTTTTATTTTCGCCCTTTCCTTTTTAGCCGTCCTTCCTGACAACGTTATCACATTTGTTGGCCTTGAATCTTGCAGTTCGTACCACTCGAGGCAAGTGCCCCTCTTCAGCTTTTCATTCACCAACGTTTTGTCGCAAACTGCCAGAGAGAAAAGAAATAAAAGCCTTTGTGCTCTACTTTAGGATAAACCTGCATGAGATGGCACACTCAACCACACACACACACACACACACACACACACACAAACACACACACACACACACACAAGCCTACTTTGTAAATCCGCCACAGGTTTGGTCGGTACTTGTATGTTTGCTTGAGGAGAAGAACCTGCGGCATTTTTGGCGAAAACAGAGATGTTGACAGCCGAGTAGGACACATAAATTGTGGATTTGTTCCTGTCGATGGGATGTTTCTTCCTCTCACAAGGACATCCCTGAGAAGTCTGCGTGTCACTCAGGGTGTACGTCACTCCTCCGACTGCTGCTGCATGTGGCGTCGGCTGAAGAGCAGAAGAGAGCTCAAGTTTAGACCATGGAGCGAGCAAAATGAAATAAACCCGAAAGGAAAACAACGCTCTACAACCTCCAGCTTGACTGACCCTAACAGAGGGTCCTGAAGGCAACAACAGACACAGCCTCTGAGCTATTTGCAGCACTTAAGTGTGCCTTCATGTAAGGGCAGGAAGTAGGCCAGAGTGCTGCAATTTGCAAAATGCCAACACACACACCTACCCTCACTTCTACGAACATTTGAAATGCCACGCAGAGCAAAACATACCCTTCAACTCAGCTCAGTATCGCTCATCTGCAGCAAAAAAAAATCATCATCTAGTTGTCCTCATGATAAGATTACACGTTGCCCATATAGACTTTAATAACTTGAAAGAACATTCCCTGAAAGTGTGATGCTTATTTTGTTCACGCAGGAATTAAATGAACTACTAACAAATGCATCGTAAGTGTGGATGACTGCAACAATTTAGTCCTTCTAATTACGTTTTTAGAATAAAAAAAGTTCCCATTCACGACAACAACTCTCTGAATAGTACTTTTTATGGGACAAATTTGTGTTTCCTCTTTTTTTTTCAGCACATTATGGCAGAACATGGGTCGGCGTGTAGCAGAGAAAAGGAAAATCTTTATGTTGCTCTAATCTACAGTCGACCTAAATGTGCGTTTTGTTCCGGTGTTGCTCTGCCGTCGCTGACTTACCGGCCAAGTGAGCGTCACTATTCGGGTGCCGTTTACAGGCCTTATCTTCATGGTGACTTTAGGTTCATGTTCAAGTTCTGAAGTGAAAAAACAACAAAAACAACAAAAAACACAAAATGTTTAAGAGCAGAAAACAACTAAACATGCTCTAATGAAGCTGCATGAGTTCAGTTTGCCTTCTTCAAAGAGGAATCTGTACATATGAGGAGTTCAGATGCCATCAATGTAAAATAATGCAATATTTTCCTTAACATCTGGATTTATGGTTCCTGTGTGAGAGAAGAAGGAGAATCTGCAGGTACACTTGTTGCAGTGTCAGTGACCTTTCTTACTGTATACGGCAGTTTTACACAATTACACATTTTATTTTCATGTCTGATTAAAATGAGAACGTCTGCTTAATTACCTAAAAGGTAATAATTATTTTTTAATTTAGGTAATTAAACCATGAAAGCTATGATCAGTCTGTTTAATTAGATAACATCAGCTCACCTGCAGGAGCGATGACGACCGCGGACCAGTCGCTCCACAGCGGGTTCTGGGCCTCGGTGGACTGGTGTCTGATCTGAACCTCGTAAGCTGAATGCTTCAGGAGATTCCCAACAACGGTCCGGTCTGATCAGACAGAAAGCAAGTTTCTGTTATTTGGTGTTTTCTCTTAAACTTTGAACAAATTCCATCCATTATCTATACACCGCTTAATCCTCACTAGGGTCACGGGGGGCTGGAGTCTATCCCAGCTGACTCAGGGTGAAGGCAGGGGACACCTGGACAGGTTTCCAGTCTATCACAGGGCTACACTTAGAGACAGACAACCAAGCACACTCACATTCACACCTACGGACAATTTAGAATCACCAATAAACCTCAACATGTTTTTGGACTGTGTGGGAGGAAGCTGGAGAACCCGGAGAGAACCCACACTGCACGGGGAGAACATGGAGACTCCACACAGAAAGATCCCAGTGCCCCCACCAGGACACGAACCAGCGACCTTCTTGCTGCGAGACAACAGTGCTACCAACTGCGCCACCTTGCAGCCCTATTCGGGAACATATGGTTCTATTTAGAGTCAAATAAATGTTAAAGTAGGGCAGCCTTTAGGACGTTGCTACCTTGCAATTGATGGTTCACTGCAGTATTGCTGTGTGTAGTGTCCTCGACTTGTCAATGAGCTCCACCTCACGTCCGGATTAAATAAACGTATGTTACGTATGAAACCCCAGAAGTCTGAATCAGTGGTTTTGAGACTGTCCTGGGTACACTGCAGTTTCACAGCAGAAATGCTTAGCCATGGGCACTGACAGCCTCTTTGCTCATAGATTTTCACCGAAAGGCGTCTTTAATACATTCATGGATAAAACATATAAAAATGTGGTCTTTCAGTGGTTCTTAGATCCACAAGCAGCACTAAACAACTTTATATCTCACAGTAAGCATGAAACAACGGTAAATGATCATCTCATTGAAAAGACATTAGATATCGGTGTACTCACAATTCAAAGCCTCGTTGGTGGTGTTTGTTATTCTCTGTAACAGATATAAGGTTAAATGATCAGCAGCATGAAATAAATCAATTACATACAATAGACCCAGTGACAGGAAGCCTTACTTTTTCCCATGGGTCCGTGGGGTGTTTATATTGCCGGAACCAGACCTCTGCTTGAGCTGGATGTGTCTTTACAGCCCGCCAGCGTAAGATGAGGTTGTTTTTCATCCAGGACACTGAAATGTTTTGTGGTGTTTCATATTTAACTGTTGAGAAGAAGCAGAACCATCAGTGGAATTATCTCACCAGCTTAATAAGAAACTGTGCTGTCAGTTTGTTACTCCAGTACCTGTGTCCTCCAGCACAACAGACCTCTTGGGCGATGCGCAGAAGGAGTTTCCTACGTGAGCTTCCAACCAAATATCGACAGGACGAGTTTGTATCAGCTCCTCCTCAAGTATCTTGGTCCAGTTCCTCTTGAAGTTTCCAAATTTTGCTCCGCTATGGAGAAAAATATACATGTATGAATGCAGTGAAAGCATCAGAGACAGAAAACATCTCACAGTTCTTCAGCATTGACCTGATGTGTATTTAATGTCTAGTTTCACCCATTTGTTTCCTGCTTTAAGATTATTTGAATTAGGGGTGTGCATCTCTACCTTAAGAGGCGATCCGATACGAATCCAGATACATGGGTTACAATACGATTCACTAACGGTACATTTTAATACGTTACGATGCGATTCGATGCAATGCACACAGACAGACTGTTGCTGTGTTAAATATGAGAACATATTAACATTAACCCCTTCAGTATGTTGCAATCCATAAACTTTACAAACTGAGAACATTCAACGTGGCCTCAGTTTGTTCTGATGCGTTTTGTCAAACCAAACTGATGTTGTGCTGCGTGTTGTTGTGGTGGGAGGCTGCTGTGTGTGTTTCAGTGAACAAACCCGAGTTCAGCTTCAAGTTCTGATCTGTATCTCTGACACTGAATGCACACACTAACACACAACACAACACAAGCTGCTTCTATGTTGTGGGTTTTGCTCGGTCAGACAATAATAGATTTTGTGTGTTGTTACTAAACAGACTGTGACTGTGTCAAGTTGTGACTATCACCGGTTGATCTGGCGTGTTTCCTGAACAACCATCAGGTGTTAAACACCTGACAGAATAGAAAAGATCAATAGGAATGAAAAGGGATCCTAATCGAGCTGATCGGTGGCACAATGTGTAGAACTCGTGTTTTTCACCGAACTTGAAAAATATGTATTTTTTATTTTGGTCAGCACGTCTCGTTTTGCTGTCTGTAGATGATACCGACATGGATATGGACTTTATTAACGAGTGATGTTTGTGTTTTTCAGCGAGGTCTTCTTCATGTCGTCTCTTAATCTTCACAGAGTTTGGTCAGGACCAATCTGTGAACGGAACATCTGGAGCGTAAATAGAGCAAACATCACCAGTTAATCTGGAACACCGGTGCTGTCGGCCATGCTGTTGTGTTGTTGTTGCTAACAAACACGTTACGCGAACACTACTCTCGTAATATGTCACAGCGGGAGTCTCACGAGACTGGAGCGGCCATATTTAGTATCAGAGCTCCAATTAACAGATTCATAACTTTACAACCGGACATCGACGCTCCACAGTAGATATAGATCGATCCAGAGGCCCGCCAATCGATGTGTTCATATTGTTTAAGTTAAAATCGATTTCTGGTTCATATCGGTGAATCTTTAAACCCTTAATTATAATAATAGGTGCCCTTCTGCAAAATAGCCTGACATACTCTCTTGCTGAGTGGCAACTGAGATGGTTAGCATCAGTATAATATCTGTATCTGAATGTCCACCAACAGGCAGGGCTTGCTTAACTTAACCTAGCTTAGCATAGGGATCGAACAGCTAGCTGAAGGAAACGGTGTGAAATACTGAGGCCTAAGTTCAGGAAATACTTTAATATCTCATCATCTAAATACAATGTCATTTAAGGCACATGGAGTGTATATAAAAGATGTACATACAAGTCTATACGAAAATGATCCGATGTTTCACCTGATCTATTCCCTAAAGCAAACATTTACTTATGGGTTTATGGTCTCAATCACACATTTCAAGACTTTGTGAATACAGCATGATGTTTTGTTCGCAAATTATAGTCCAATTTAGAGTAAAATGGATGATAAAGAAGGGTATGTTTTAGGGCGGCTCCTCAATTGATGGGAAATTAACGACCAAATCACCATGCATAGTGTCATCAGGTTCTCAGTCAGAGCGACCACTTACGTGTTACGTCTGGTATCAAAAAACCAAGATGGTGACAGTCGAATTCCAAAGTCAAGGCTTTGAAACAGTTGTCCACAACCCAACTGGTGACATTACAATGGCTACATCCATCTTTTTTTATTCAGCGTTTGATTTGACCTGATAAATTCATCATCTACGTCTTGTCTTTGTCGTAATAAAGTGAAGGTATACGGGTTTTAGTATATTTTTGATCCAGTGGCCCAATGCCGCTTCATAAGCAAATTATTTTGGAGATATCCTCTTCAATTAAACATTAAGAAGATTATCAAGAGGGACGTCATGACAGCTCCCCCGAAGTGAAGCCAAAATGACATGTTTCCACCCCTCTGGTCACTACGACACTCGCAGCGAGCAGAGGGGTAGAAACATGGTGTTGAGATCTTGATAATTGCTTATTGTGTAGCCAGCCAGAAAATGATGCATGGAGCATCGATGACACCTTAATATGCAGTCTATAGGGGACTGATGTATGGTGCTTCTTGGCTATTAGAGGTGAGCACATTTACAAAGTACAAACGGAAACCTTTATGACAACGCTTACTCGATGTAAAGGTCAAACGTCACGTCGCTCTCGTTGGTGTTCAGGCTCCATTCACATGTGTAAACACTCTCATCAGCAGTTCGTCTGAAGCACTGAGGACTGGAGGGAACCTCACATGCTGACCCTTTGGAGAAACACAACAAATTATCCCATTTAATTGTTCATATTAACACATTGATCATTGATCAGTTTTTGATCACGCTGACCCTTGAACTGACTTCAACTGGAAACATTGCCTGTTTGAACACAACGTTGTGGTGCAGGCTTCATGAACGATGCTTCTAAACAAGCACCTATAGTACGCGGTTCCAGAAATACACATAGACATTTACAGCAGCCAAAAACAGCCTCAGCTTTACATCCAAAGCACACAACAAACTCATTTTCCTTTTCTCCACATGCTTCAGTTCTTTAGCTCATTCTGAAAAGGCTGGAGATTGGCACAAACTCCAAAATGACTTACAAGTTTCGTTGTACTTCTGCACAATGACAATAAAGTCTCTTTTTTTTTTATCTTTAAATACTAGAAATACAGACGCTTCAGTAAGGCTGCACAGAGCAGAGCAGAGCGGATGTCTTCTGCTCGTGGAAACCACAAAATGCTGATAAGCTCACCAACATTTTGCGGCTGACAATTGACTTTTACAGAATTGTCACTTTTGAATATTTGATTTGCATTGTGTTCTGATAGAACGAGATTAGAGCCAAAATAAAGAAAAATAAAGAAAAAGGTAAATTTTAGAGTAGGGTTTTGTTTATGTGCATATTTACCGTTGCTGATTGCTGTGAGGAACATAAACAAAACATATCCGTGTAGTGAGCTCCAGCACCTAAAGGTTTCCATGAGGTAGAGTGGAAAGACGGGAAGGACGAGTGTGATAGTCCATGTAGTCGACCTGCCTTCATGCAACGCTTCTGTCTTTCTCAGAAATGTTGCAGTTTCTTGGCTTTCATTTCATGTGAGTTGCAGCAAAAACCACAAACAGGCGGGGGGAGGTTGTGCTCGTCACATTGTCAAACAGACACAACAGCAGCTCTCTGTATGACTCCGTGAAGTCACTTGTTGATCTATTTTTTTTTTTTTTTGTGCTCATTTCCCTACAACTGTTTTTTGTTCTCTTCAGGTTCGCCATCAAAGAAAAACGGAAGGATATTCTGGAAACTACAGCAGCAGAGGACAGAAACCTACGTCTGGCGTTCATGCGTCATTTCTGAGTGAGCCGAGGGCAGGTTGATGCTATTTGCAGAGACGTCAGTCAATGAGTTTGAAAGAGTGGGAAACTTTCACCAAGCTTTTCTGAATTTTGAACATTTCAAGCCACTTAACTGAAATGAACATTTTTTTGTCTTCAGCTTGCTTGGTGTTTGACTTTATCAGCCAAAAGAGTAAGTCTGTTAGGTTTCCATATTTTATCAGTACCACCAAATCCAACAGAAACCCGCACAGCAACAGCGTAGTTCTGAACACTAATAATACATCAATAATAAAGATACTCAGTCATTTTCCCCAAACTGTTGGGCACTGTAATCCACAACAAACATTACTTAAACAAGAATAAACTGTGACTATTTTAAGCAGCGGATTAATACACATTTTGTGCTTTAGTGACTATTTTTCGCTGGATGTTTCGTGTGTAATCCTGCTGTGAGCATATTCATTGTTATCTGTAAACCTGTTGCCCAGTACAGTGCTGTGTCTCGTTGACGTGTGTTTAATAGAAGCCTATCAGTCTTAGGTGTCAAACTCTGGCCCGCGGGCCAATTTTAGCCCACCACATCATTTTATGTGGCCCGCAAGAGATGTGTGTTTCCTAATCTGATAAATTAATTAGATTTACCTGATGTAATCTGACATAATGGTATAACAACACAGCAGTGTGCCCACACAGGGCTCCAGACTGCAACAAAAATGTTCCCATATGTGATCATTTTTAAGCGTGTGCGAGCTAAAGTATCACGTGGTCTCATGGTGCGAGTGAACGATGATCTGATCTGGTTCCTCCAGTCAGCACAGGTAGCTGCTGCACCAGTTACTGTGGTGGGAAATAGTCATATTTCTTCCTCATTGACTCAGTCGCTCTCTGCCTGACGGTAAAACAGTCAGTTTCGCTGTTACCGTGTTCCAATGATAAAAGGATATATGGCCGATTATGTTGAAGCACACACACACACACACACACACACACACACACACGCACACACACAGCGAGGTGAGAGAGGGAGAGGTCCGACACACCTGATGATAACAGTGTTCAGGTGCAGACAGACAGAGCTCGACTGAGTCAGTTAGGAAGAAAAAGTAGCCCCACATTCAATGTGGAAGATTCAAGTTTTAACAGCAATTACAGCTCTGACTCTATAAACATGATGGCCAGTGGTCTGGACATTTAAAATGTGCTCCGCACGTAGAAAAGTCAGTTCATAAAAAAACTCTGCTAATAGAAAACTTCTCAACTTGGGCAAATTAGTGTAGAACGTGTTTTCCACTGTTTTCCAACTAATGTTTGGTCGCTCACCTGTTAGAGGAAAATCATTACAACATAACTGAGTTATGCAAAGACAACTATTCATCAGCTGCATGGTGCATTAATAGCTGTGGCGGTGCTGAACCAATGACATATGGGGTGGGGGACCAAATGATTAGCTGGTGTGACCAACAAGAAAGTTGCTACCATTGGAAAAGTTAGTCTGGAGCCCTGCTGCATATATTTCACTTTTGGATAAAGGCACGCACAATATTTGTACATACAATAAATAATAATCAAATGCAAAGACAACTATTTATCAACATGTTAAGGAGTTGTTACATTTATACATTCACGACAGTCACACACAATTACAACTGGTCCTTTGAGGGCAAACATAATGCTTATGTGGCCTGGGATGAAAATGAGTTTGACACCTCTGCTATAAGTGAATCTAAGAGGGAGAATAGATGAGTATTTACAGCCTCCTGCCTTGGCTCTAATGTAGAAGTGGCTAAAATCTGCAAATAGCAACACAATAGTTACACAATGAATTCCTTTTTGACATCAAAAGTAAAGCTTCATGAAGCTGCACCAGTGACACGTCTGTGCTGCTGCAGCGCAAGAAGTTGATTTATTTATTTCTGCAAACTAACTTAACTGCCTGTTTATGCAAGAGATTTTTTTTCTTAGCCTTAAACCAACCTAACAAACACTAACATCATTAAATATGATCAAAAATGGACTTAAGGCTATAAATAAAATGAGCATACACAGTGTAGCGTCTAAGTATGCATCAGAAATATGTATTAAAAAATAGCCTGAACCAGTTTGAATGGAAACGATGATGCACTGCCATGCAGCTGCAGCGTCCTGTATGTATTCAGGTGATAATGCCATGATCTCATATTATGTGTAACGGTATTTAATCTGTTAAACACTGGGATGTGAGCGGAGTTCGACTATTTAAAAGTGCATCACATAAAGGAAAGCACACTTCCAGCTCTTGTTGTGGTCCTGCACTAACCGTCACTCTCTCGCTGCTACTCCTCCTCATCCTACATCCTCATTCTTTTCCCCATTCCCCATTTATGCAGTTTCACTTGCATTTTCATTTTGCGTTTCAGAAAGCACTTGCTACAGTCGTCCTCAAATTTATTCATACCCTCCCAGAAGTAAACTAAAAAAAATACAAGACAAGAAAGTAAAAAGGAAACCAGGATGTGGAGGAGGTGTTTGTTGATTTGTTTTAACCACTTGTTTTTTTTTCTTCTGTTGGCCAGGCAGGACTACTGCAGCTTTACTCTACTGTTGTCATGGATTTGGGTTTCTGTTACAGTTATTTCTCGTTTTATTTTTGTTAATCACTTACTTTGTGTCTTGCTGTTGTTTTTCCTTCCTGCCTACCACACACCCTCGTACACACTGATCTCTACTCTACTGTGTCTGAGTCCTCTCCTCATCAACTGTCACGCCTTTACAACAGAGTGGGCTTTTTCTTCGCACACCTACATGATCTTGATTCTCCAAAAAAGATTGCAGAGATGTAAATATCTTTAAAATGAGCCAAAGAGTGTGGATTCAGTCCAGTGAACAGGCCAGGGACATTTACAAAATATACTAATACTAATATCAGTAATTCCAGCAGCAATGGTCCTTTCAGCCCCTGAGCAGTGATGTCTGATGTCTGAGGATTTCTGCAGCCAAACTGTAGACAGCTGTGGGACTGACAAGGAGCTGCCAGTGTTGTCATCTGGACAATCAACTTTTGCAAATTTTTGATCGCTGTCCCTGCGATCAGACACAATCCTCTGTGTCCTTGAACATGACAGATACTCTGGATGATATATTCTTTTTTTCTGTTTGAGTTCTTGTCTGCATTCATTTCTTGCCATCAGAGGAGGAGACAGAGGCTCTGCAGAGACACAGCTGTGCACCCCAGTCTCCATCTTTATCTCCTGAATTCACTCTGTTCCATGTTGTAACACAGCTTGGCCAACAGATGGCAGCATAGGGGCCTCTGCTGATTTAATTTAATCAGCAGGATCATTGTAGTTTTGGGTTGCTTAGAATAA
>NW_007577888.1:461398-464347 GCF_000690725.1 Stegastes partitus
TAAGCTCCTGTTACCTGCTGTGCAACTTCCGGGAGTCCACTGTCCCCGCCCACCAGCGTGACATCATAGCCGAGCCACCAGTGCACTGGTGGACTGGTGCACTGGTCTACCGGTGGACTGTGACTCGTGCAGCTCCAGCGCCCCCTGCTGGTGTGGCCCTTCTCCTCCACCCTCACCTCTGTGTCAACATACTGGTAGGTAATGATGTTAAATTAGTTAAACTCTGTTCAGTTCATCTGAATCAGGCTGTGGAGGAAACGTCTGGGTGGTTGTGTTGAAACATCTGTTCTCATGATCATGATTCAAGGCCTCAATGGGATTTTTCAATCACTGTGTTTTAAGGTAGCGTTCAAAGCTTAAAAATGAAACTAAAATTATTCTTGCACAGTAAAGTTGATGCTCAGTTTTTTGGCTCCTTGCGCCCAAGAGGCTTAATGCACCAAAGGCTTAATGGATACTTATAGTTTGTAGTTTGGGTTTGAAATATACCTTTTGTGACACCAGTCCTGGAACTTTTCTGACACACCTCATATGTAGGTACCCTCTTAGAACACTCCTTCTTGTGTCTTAGGGTGTTTCTTAGTTGTGGGCAATTCATTTCATACACTGAGAAATTCTATTCCTTGCATGACCTCATGATAATAGCTCCTTGTCATCTGTGGGTATTCAGCATGCCGCTCATCCCCTGCATCCAGATGTGAGGACTGTGCACGAATTTGAAGGAAATGCGACACGCTTGTCGCTACACGTAGGCTAATTTTGTTAAAGTCTGCTACATTTCAAGGTGACTCTGCTAATCTGCTCCCTTCAGGCGTGCAGGTTTGGGGGTTTGTGATCTCAGCGACTGTGTCATGGTTGCTCAGATTGCTCCAGAGCATCACTCGAGCAGAGTCAAACACAAAAGATGTCATTCCAAAATAAATGGTCAAATCTGACAAGGTGTCCTGTCTGAGTTGATGTGCTGCCATTCTTTAAAGGGCGTCTTTGCTAATGAGTATTTCATGCAGCTATAGTCCAGTCAGAGTACTGCTGCTGTACTCAAATGTCTGAGGATCTCTGCAGCCAGACTGTAGACGGTTTTAGGACTGAGGAGAAGCTATCAGTGTTGTCATCTGGACAACCAACTTTCTCAATGGGTTGGTCGCTGTCCCTACAATAAGGCACCCAGTTTCCTGACAGTCCACTGAGTCCATGAACATGATGGATACCCTGGATGATGTATTCCCTCTGTTTCTGTTGGAGTACTTGTCTGACCGCTCTGCATTAGTTTCTTGCCGAAAGCAATTGAATGGAGGCACTCTGAGCACAGCTGTACATCACAGCCTCTTTGTCTGAGCTGCCTTAGAATCTGATTTCCTCCATTTAATTCACTACACAATATTCACTCTGCTCCATGTTGTTAACACAGGTTGTCCAACAGATCCATCCATCCATCCATCCATCCATCCATCCATTATCTATACACCGCTTAATCCTCATTAGGGTCGCGGGGGGGCTGGAGTCTATGAAATTTAGGTCACATCATTTATTTGTACTTTCTTCCCATTTCTGTCACTGCAGGAGACAGCCCAAGTGTGAACAACAGTCTTTTCACCTCATCTTTTTCTTTTATTCATTTATTTTTTCTTAACCAATTTCTCATTCTTTGAGAAGTAATAGCCACATTTTCATTCTATGCGATCTCTAACGTGGCTTTACAGCCTTCCACTTTCCTCACCCAGGTTGTCCTGTGCTTTCCAAGACTTGAAGAGACATATGTGGAGAAGTGTTGGCTGTGTTCTTGTGGATAGATATTTGTTGAGGTTTCCTAGCGGCACTGTGACTCAACTGCCACCAGAGGGAAGTCTCGGCTACAGTTTTGGTGAAAAGAAAGACACCTCTTACCGCCTTGACTCAAACAATGAGCTCAGACTTTAATTCAATCTAGTTTTTTTTTTTTTTATCTCACATAGTAAAGTGAAGACCTTCCATTATAACATTAGAAAGACACACCCAACAGATCCAAAGAGTCTCAAGTTACAACAATCCTCATCTGTGACTACAAGCTTGAAAATGGCAAGGCATACAAAGTCTAAAAAAACTATTGTGTTAGGGATTATTTTGCTGTCCATCCACAAAGTTAAAGTTGTTTTATGAATTTGGCAATAGGCAAGCAAAAAGAAATGCAACAATGACTTTTATTCAGAAATGTGTTTTTTGAGTTTGGGGCAAGAAAAATGTTTGTCGGATAATCACACTTTCCATTTTGATTTCATTCGTAGGATTTGTCGCTGAAAAATTCAGATATGTGGGCGGCATTTCAGAGGTGTGAAACAAAACAAAGAAATGGTTAACGCTGCTGCAACACTGTGACGAAAATGTAAAAGGGAAAGGTGCGCATTGTCTGCAAAATAAGATTAGGCGAGTGATAGCGGTTCAGATTTGGTTTGAAATGGAAGAAAAACAAGACAAGATCGGTATAAGTTGTTCTTTGTGTGCATAAAGAACATGATACGAAACAAGTCTGGCGTATCTGATATCGTCCACTCAGACCGCATTCATGTAGTCGTACAAAAAAAAAAAGTGCATCTAATGGAAACGGTCGACTGTTTAAACAAATCAGAAACAGTGCCTACAGTCATAGATAACAGATATAACATGGAAATTGGATATTTTGAATTCATTCCACTCTTTTAATAAATTAAAGGGCAGATGAGTCACATGGAAAACGAGATAAGAAATAAGATAAGAGAGATTAGATTAGAGTCAGAGGTTCCAGATTCAGTGCCAGTGATTTGAACCTCCTTGGAAAAAGTCTAATTAAGACATCCGACATCGAGGTTCCGCTGTTCTCGTTCCTGTTGCTGTGTGTCATGTCATAATGTCAGGATCTAAAGAACTCTCTCAGGCCATTAGAAAAAAATAGCGAAACCTTAAATGCCTCTGAATCTGATAAGGGCCGTTAAAAAG
>NW_007577888.1:464664-465710 GCF_000690725.1 Stegastes partitus
ACTGACCTCTCGCCGCTCCGCCTCAGCTTACATCCTCATTCTTTTCCCCATTTCCCATTTATGCAGTTTCATTCCAAATCACCTGCACTTTCATTTTGAAAAGGTGCCTCATGTTTACATGTACGAAATCTAGATTGTAAAACAAGCAGGGCTACTTTCTTTAACTACTTGACCTTGTGTCTCTCTCTATTAGTTTGTCTTTGGGATTTTTCCACCGTCTTTTGCTTTGTTAGTTGCAAATTTCTCTGAGTATATTTAATAGTTGTGTGCTCCCTTTTTGAACTTGCTACACCAGGGAGAGCTAAAAGATATTTAAAACACAAATTTGCACACACAACTACAAATGTGAGTTTATTTTGTTGTGCATTTGATACAGCGTTTGCAGACAGGATTCAGGAAGTCTCAAGGCCCTTTTCTTTCCAATCATTCACTGCTTAAGTCCAGCCCACCCACTCAGCTGCTTTATAACCGAGGCAGCGTTCATTCATTCACTGCTGCTGCACCAGCCTCCAAAGATCCGCAGATCTTCGCTTCTCTTCATCGGAGACCTCTCATGCAGGTTAAAAACTCAGTGTTTGGAGACTTGTTCTTACCTTCTGACTGTGATCATGTGCGGGCAGCATTCAAACCAAAGCTGGTCATTCTGCCAAAGTCACGTGTTCTGAATCTCGCATTCATTACTCTGGAAAATCACCTTTCATCCTCCTCAGACAATTTTTAAATCCAGTAAAAAGCTTCTAGCAGTCAAATCCAACCCCCGAGCAGCGTTAGTCATCACGAACTTTTGATTTATTTAGTCTACTTCGGTTCAAAACTTAAAATCCACGTCAGAAAACGTCAAGGCGTCCCAGCTCCACCCATCTCGTCGGTCCACCGGCTACAGCTCCAGGAATATCCGAGATTTAACCACCTTAAACCTGCTCCAGCTCTGAAAGTCCTTGCACCCAACCTCCCCTCATCATGTCTCCTCCAGGCCTCCACCAGTATCTTCTCTAAACACCATAAACCATAAGCTCCTGTTACCTGCTGTGCAACTTCCGGGAGTC
>NW_007577888.1:467958-484408 GCF_000690725.1 Stegastes partitus
ATGTGGAGAAGTGTTGGCTGTGTTCTTGTGGATAGATATTTGTTGAGGTTTCCTAGCGGCACTGTGACTCAACTGCCACCAGAGGGCAGTCTCGGCTACAGTTTTGGTGAAAAGAAAGACACCTCTTACCGCCTTGACTCAAACAATGAGCTCAGACTTTAATTCAATCTAGTTTTTTTTTTTTTTATCTCACATAGTAAAGTGAAGACCTTCCATTATAACATTAGAAAGACAGACCCAACAGATCCAAAGAGTCTCAAGTTACAACAATCCTCATCTGTGACTACAAGCTTGAAAATGGCAAGGCATACAAAGTCTAAAAAAACTATTGTGTTAGGGATTATTTTGCTGTCCATCCACAAAGTTAAAGTTGTTTTATGAATTTGGCAATAGGCAAGCAAAAAGAAATGCAACAATGACTTTTATTCAGAAATGTGTTTTTTGAGTTTGGGGCAAGAAAAATGTTTGTCGGATAATCACACTTTCCATTTTGATTTCATTCGTAGGATTTGTCGCTGAAAAATTCAGATATGTGGGCGGCATTTCAGAGGTGTGAAACAAAACAAAGAAATGGTTAACGCTGCTGCAACACTGTGACGAAAATGTAAAAGGGAAAGGTGCGCATTGTCTGCAAAATAAGATTAGGCGAGTGATAGCGGTTCAGATTTGGTTTGAAATGGAAGAAAAACAAGACAAGATCGGTATAAGTTGTTCTTTGTGTGCATAAAGAACATGATACGAAACAAGTCTGGCGTATCTGATATCGTCCACTCAGACCGCATTCATGTAGTCGTACAAAAAAAAAAAGTGCATCTAATGGAAACGGTCGACTGTTTAAACAAATCAGAAACAGTGCCTACAGTCATAGATAACAGATATAACATGGAAATTGGATATTTTGAATTCATTCCACTCTTTTAATAAATTAAAGGGCAGATGAGTCACATGGAAAACGAGATAAGAAATAAGATAAGAGAGATTAGATTAGAGTCAGAGCTTCCAGATTCAGTGCCAGTGATTTGAACCTCCTTGGAAAAAGTCTAATTAAGACATCCGACATCGAGGTTCCGCTGTTCTCGTTCCTGTTGCTGTGTGTCATGTCATAATGTCAGGATCTAAAGAACTCTCTCAGGCCATTAGAAAAAAATAGCGAAACCTTAAATGCCTCTGAATCTGATAAGGGCCGTTAAAAAGTCCTTAAAATTGGGGTGCCGCTACAGCTCATCTGGTTGAGCTGGCGTCCCATGTGCAGGGCTACAGTCCTGATGTGGAGGTCATGGGTCCGAATCCCACTCATGACCCTTTCCTGTGGCTCTCTCACTGACCTATCAAACAAAGGCCAAAAAAATAACTTAAAAAAAGATCTTCAAATAATTTGAGAGACGTTATTTTGCTGTTTGTATGATCATCTACAAAGGTTTGACACAGTTTGTCCAAAGCCTGCAGCTCCAGCAAATTAAACCCATGAGCAGATATTTTGATGCAGAAAAGTCTACAGGAGCTCCATGCAACCCTGGGGTGGCAATGCCTACAGTCAGAAAGATCATTTCAGCGTTGGGACTGGAGTCATATGTAAATGATCACTATGCTCAGTTTCCAAAGGGAAGTCAGGACTGAAAAAGATTAGTAACCACCGGTGTGGCTGGAAGGAACACGGCATATGCGGAGTTTGTGTCTTAACCACCACTGACGCCACAACGATGGTTCACTCATAGTTTCAGAGTCCATGTGAGCACGCTCTGAAGAGGAAATAAGAATATTGAGGTACACTGGTTATTTAAAACAATGAGGAGGAAATGAGCTCAGAACAAATTGCATGAGTTTCTGTTGATGGCTTCGGAAACCTTTGGTAGATTCGATCGCTTTTTGCATTTGCTGCTGGAAAACAGGATACATGTTAATTTCACACCCACAGGTCAGCAGCACGGCGGTGTAATTATCAGAAATGCACACAAACAGAAATTGTTTACAGAGGTCTGCTTTCAACAGGAAATGTGGTTCATTTCAACGGTTAATATAATGAACATCTCCTCAGTCTGCAGCTAATACTTCTGCTAACAAGACTGAAACAGACTGAAAACAAACAAAAAAAAAATGTCTTATTACCTCCCACACAGCCTGCTATTGGCATCAACGTCCTATCACACGTCAGATTGTTTTCTCCTGACTAGATCCTTGCTTGTGTTGTATCCGCTGTCAGATGTGCGTCGCTTTGGATAAAAGCGTCTGCTAAATAAAACTGAAAATTGTAGAATTGTTGCTGACACAACTGGCAAATTGAGCAAATTGAATGTGTCTTCAGGAATAACGCATCCTGACCGAACAGGCCGAACTGAGGCATTTACTTGAACATTCAATGGTGCTGCTGACGGCTAAAGTTTTTAAGCCGTTCTTGTGTCATGTGGGGTTCCACAAGGCTCAGTTCTCGGTGCTGTTATTTTTAGTTTATATCCTTGAGCCTTGGTCGTGTTTTTTGCCGTTTCACTTCTGTGTCTCACCACTGTTTCACCGATGACTCTGTATATCTCATTTGGACCTGAAAATTGTCGTAGGCTGTGTCAGAAATCACTCCCTATGCCCTACATAGTGCACTATATAGGGTGCACACCATTTTGTAGGGCTGTCCGAATGTTAAGTTACAAATGTTACACCCTGTATAGTGCACTCACAATATCCCACAATGCACCGTAAAAAGTAGTGTAGAGTCGATGGTCACTAACGGAGCAATATGGACCGTCATGCATTGCACGAAAGGAAACGGAAACGGAGATGAACGAGAGCGCGGAAAAATTCCTGTTTGTTTTGTTAAATGTTATTTTACCAGGACAGTGAACGTCGTTAAAATTGCGCCGCTCGGTTGTGATTTGGACAAACAACACCACTTTATTAAAATTGCTTTCAGTTACTGGATCCTGAAGAAACGCTCTCTCATCTGGTATGTACAGCAAAATGACAATAAACTTGATTTCATTTGATTTCTTAGCTACGCAATAAACTGTTAATTTGATGTGTTTGTACGACGCTGTTGCAGCACAAATTGCGGCTAGCGAGCGACGTAATTAACAGCTCCAGTAGTGTCTGAAATGATACTTTGCCGAGGTGCTCCCTACATAGTGATCACTATGTAGGGAGTAGGGAGTGAGTGGGTGATTTCGGACACAGCCACAATCTGGCTTCTCTGCATTACTGCCTTGCTGCCATCAGGGACTGGATGTCTTCTAAATTCCTGCGAAAGATACGATTAAAGTCCTGGTGACTGGTGCTGATTGTATTTCTATCAGCATCCCACCCCACACTGCACCACTAACAACTGACATGAAGTACTCGGCTGGAAAATTGGGAGTTTTTTTGATCAAGTCTAGTTTAATCTTTGTATTTGTAAATCAGAAATATTGACAAACATAAATCAACGCTGCCTGAAGACATTGCTGAACTCCTCCACACCCTCATTTTCTCCTGCCTCGACTACTGCGACTCATTATGTCTGAAAGATGCAGCAATTGCAAGTTTACAACTGATTTAAAACACAGCAGAAGACTGCTCTCAAACACTCTAATCCTGGCAGAATTACTGTTAGTTGTAGAATTCAGGTTTAGTTTGAAAAGCTTTTAAAAACCCACCTGAGTAGACAGACATTTATATATGATTTATAATGTCTTTTATAATGTTCACTGTCTTTTTTTCATGTTTTACTGTAAAGCATCCTTTACCTCCAGTTTTAAAAGGTGCTATTATTATTATTACTGTTGTTGTTAATGGTCTCATGGCAACCCTGTGCATTGTGGGCATGTGCCAGTTGCATCAGGCTGCAGCCTTGGTTGCTTTCATGCCCCAGATTGTACCCAGATTCCAAATAAGCTGCATTCGTTTTCCTGTGCATGCAGTATATCCGACAACATGTGCATACACAAGGTACACTATTCAGAAAAAAAAAGAGATGTTACTGCCTCAGAAGATGCAACGGCTCTGCACTTCAGTTATGGAAAAGTGAGGTTGGGTTTGTTTATAAGAAACCTCGATACAGTGGAGGTGGGTGTTATGTTGTGCAAAGTGCAGACATATTATTTGCTTCTGACACTGGTGGAGTGCAGCAGCAAACATGCACACAAGCAGAAAACAAAGTCTTTACATCAAATGAGTGGGAGGCAGCGTCTCAGTCACTTGAGTGATTGTCTGTAAGGCTTTCACTCCTGACATGCTAAGCAGACACATTTTAGTTTTGCTTTATTAAATGGAGAGTTTTGCAAGAATTAAAATTTGATTCTTGCTCTTTTTCTTGTTACTTCACGTGTTTGCGTGACAAAGACGATGCACTGTAATAATGGCAAAATGTATTCAGACACTTAATTCAAAGACCCTCTGGCAGCAGTTACAGCTTCGTGTCTTCGTGGGTAAATCTCTACAATCTCTGCACACTTAGATTTGGATAGTTTATTTTATTCTTCTTGCCAGATCTTCACAAACTCTGTCACATGGGACAGTTAGAGTTTGTCATCTTCAGGTCTTTCTACAGATGAGATTTGCAGTCAGGGAGTCGTCACGAAGCGAACCCAGTGTCGTTTTGGCTGTATGCTCTGGGCCACTGTTGTGCTGAAACCATTGCCCCAGCCTCAGCTTTCTGCACTCTGGACCAGTTACCTCTATGTGTTTGGCTATGTTCATCCCTCCCTCACTTATGATCAGTTTTCCTGTCCCTGCTGAAGAGAGCATGATGCTGCCACCGCCGTGCTTCACAGTAGAGATGGTATTAGGAGGTGATGAGCAGTAAAGGGCGTTTTCGTGACACGGTGCTCGGCATTAACTTTTATCTCAACAGATAATGTTTTTACTCATGCTCGTAGTGGCCCAAATGACATTTAAGAAAGAAGTTTCCATGTAACCTTTCCTCCTACCCCATCAACCAGTACAGTTATGATAAGCCAGACTTACAGTGCTAAACTCAGCCTGTTTGGGGGCTGTGAGTGAAATCGAAAGTAATTATTGAACAGACTTTACAACTTTACACAACTTTTGTTTCTGTTGACGTACTACAGGTTGAATCAGCAGCTGCACGCGGCCTCGTCACGTAGGCTACTCAGGAAATGAATAGCGGGGGATTTACTGGAGCCAGCACCACTGATGTGTTGTAGTTTAGGCTTCAGCTGCTAAGGGTTAAACAATTTAAAATCCCCCTCTGGCCATGAAAACTTGTTTACTCCATAATGCCTATAAGTGGCTTAGGTGTAACTACATCGCTGCTTTCAGGTGGAATGTGCAGATCTACAAAGTCCTCTTCTCTCTCCGTACACCCATTCCCAATTACTGCACTTCTAGCACACCAGCTCACCTACAAGCCTGCTCAAACACTGTAAAACTACCCAAAGACGAGTTATGATACTGGAGTAATTCAGTCACACATGTTCAACCCAGAAACAGTTTCCGAAGAAAAATAATGACACAGAAAGTCCCTCCTGCAAGCTGACAGGGTTAGTTACATACGAGGCGTCAGAATCTGAGTAGAAGCAGCACCTTTAATTCAAGACATTCAGCAATACTCAACATTTTTACAATAAAAACACTGTAAAGGTCACACAATGTTTGTTTTTTTTAAATCTCATTTTCGACACGTCTTCAGACAGCTGCCATCAAAACACAGATTTCTATCTTTTTCTTTTTTTTTTACATGCATGAGACTGAACAATAGACATTATTTACACTAAAAAGTCAATCTTCAAATATTGCATACGTTTTGTGAAGTAACAGTTTAGTTGATGAAATAACACCTGACAGGACAAGATTTGGTAGCTTGATAGATTTTGCTACCAAGGTCTTCAAAGAAGACAAGAACCTTTAGTCTGTGGTTTGCTGCGTGCCACGACTGCAGCCACCAGTTTGAAAAGCCACAGTCACAATTTGCTGACTTACAGTAGTTGGTTGGTTTCCCTTCTGAGTAAAAAGCAACAGGGCAGATAAGAAAAAGAAAAAAAAAAACCCTGCTTGTTTTCTAACAGTTGGGTAAGTTTAACTACACAATACATTCTTAAAACATGATAATACGTGGCCATTAGAACTAATTAATACTGGCTATCTCACAGATCAATTAAAAAAACACCAATAAACTCCTGCTGAGAGAACTGTGGAGGCCGTAGGATGGAAAATGGCAGTCAGATAGTGTCAGTTGTAAGTCCCACACCACATGTGACCTGTGAATATACAGTACTGTTAGGCTGACAGATAACTCAACTACAACTACACAGAAAAACCCCCAAACTATTTCCAAACCCTGATGATTCTCACTTTAGTTTATTTCACCTGACAGAGAACAATAGGAGGCAGTTAATGAGTCATAACTGTGATAAAAGCAATGATTAAAAAAAAGAAGAAAAAAAAACGGAAAAGATGCTGCGACTCAACCTGAAACCAAAAGGCAGCTCGTTCAAAAATAGCTTTGAGCCATTATCTGTAAAAGATAAGGCTGGTGAAACACTCTGTTCAATTGAATCCGTCTCTCAACACTCATGGACTTTGTTTTCTTTCCTGTCTGTGGCACTAAACTGCAGGTTCTTTAGTTTCTAATGAAAACCCAAACCCTGATTTTGTGAATCTGGCAGATGCTATAGTTTTTAGTAAATGGAGAAAAATAGAAAGTGTGACTGATGGTTTAGTAGTTCCTACCTAAGAAACAGTACAGGTATTAGCTTATGATAACGAAAATATGAAATCTCACTGGAGACCCTTTAACCCTCCTATTACCTTCACATTTCCTGACATCTTTTATCCTTGGCTTCAATTTGACCCCAGCAATTTAAACATCCAGAAAATATCAGAACTAAAAATGCTACCCAAGTTTATGTGTAAATAAACCCTTAAAAAAAAAACAAAAAAAAAAAGCCAAAGAACTAGTTAGAAAAGGTAAAAAACGAAAAGGCCCAAAACGAACCCAAAAAAAAAAAGAAGGGTAAAGGGTAAAGCCCCAAAACCCCCCGAAAAAAAAAAAAAAAGAGTAAAACTGATTAGGAAGTTGGTTTGTCGCTGTGACAGTGGCTCACACTTCTTTCTTGTGGTTTGTCACAGCTGCTGTCTACACTTGAGTTTCAGGACCACCACAGCAGCAGAACAGAGACGCTTCCCCCTTCAAAACTTTTCGGTTTTTTGACATTGTGCAAGAATCCTAAAGCCTAGGAGGGCTCCTAACTGCACTACAAAATCGGAGTTGATCACACTTACAAGAAATACGTGTTTAGGTTATATGTCCGCATACAGTACGGCAAACCTTTACTCTAATCGAGAAAGATCGGCAGGTTTGCGTTCAGTCACATTCGTCTCATTTCTGGCAGATAGCTGACAGCAGCGTACTCCGTGTCACTGGGATTCATCTCCACAGGGGCTGGAAGTCTTTTGGGGAAGTCCAGGACGCTGTAGACCAGCGAGGGTGCAGGCACGTTGCTGGACGGCTCAACTATCTCCTGTGAAGACAATTAGAGTCGAGGTGAAGAGTTCAGTTCCACTCACTCTGTAGGTGTTCAAAGGTGGAGAGATGTTCTTACCTGAACTGTGGGATTTGAGCTGTGTCGTGGCATTTGTTGCTGTTGTTTGTCTGTAGAAGAAGGAAAACGGGTCAAACACCCAGACAGACAAGTGACTGCACATGTGTACATTATGTGAATTACTGAGCGTACATTTGTGGAGGGAGCAGTCCAAATATTCAAGACTATTTTGTCGCAGTGCCGTTTAATATTTTAGGTCCATTCACCACATTGGCTTTCAGCACACTAATGCGTATTGTTGTTTCTGTGTTGTTGTTGTTGTTGTTGTTGTTTTTTATCAGCATGCCTGTTACTTTTATAACAGTAGCTGCTAAAATGAACAGTAAATTTAAAGTTTTCGTAACGATGCATCTCAGAGAATTTTCACCTATTAGCATCTTTCAGCTTCAGTCAGTTTTATGTTTAAAACTTTTCTATTTTCATTCATTCTAATGGCTCTCATCGTGTAGTTTCCAAACTCGAGGCACAAAAACACCTGATGAACGTAGTTTATGCTACGAGCCGCAAAACCAAGCAGCATTGAAGACCCTAGGAGGGCTCCTAACTGCATTACAAAAGCGGAGTTGATTACACTGACAAGAAATACATGTTTAGGTTTTATGTCAACATACAGTACGGCAAATCTTTAATCAAGAAACATCAAACCGAACAGCATTAAAGTTCACAGCTAGCTGGTGAGTTGTGGAGCTTTTAAGAGACTAAAACAAAAAATAAAACCCGAATACACCCTCATAGCAAAGCACAGTAAACACCGTGTCTTTGAGACAGAGTCAGGCTAGCTTTTCCCTCCATTTTCATTCATTATGCTAAGCTAGGCTAATCCCCTCCTGACCACAACTCTGTACGTACAGCTGGGAAAATGATACTGATGGGATTGGGTAACAAAAAAATGCTAATATGTGTAAATGTAGGAACAACTCAATCTGTGTGAATTGTTAAGGATTGAGGCCAAACCTGTGCAAAGATAGAACGCTATACAACCAAAACATTTTTATGTTAACTAACACACAGGTTTATTAAATGAAACCGGCTTCCTAAAGCCTGATTTTAACAATTATTTTTGTTCACTTTTTGGTCTCAAACTCAACCTCACAGCCTGTATAAGTTTGTGAAAAACAAAGAACTTTAACATGCCAGTTGAAGAAATGGTACACTTTATCTCTACCATCTGTCAGTTTTCTGAGAAACCCACAGGCCTGGACAACTTTGGGCCAGGTTACCATGACACGCTAAAGGAGTGCAAAGTCAGCAAACGCTTGCATTTGTGTACACGTATGGGAAATCATCAAATGTGGTTTCTGTGGCGGCAAGGGCTGTCAAAATATTTCAAAGCGACCGTGTTCCTACACAAAGTAGGCCAGAGGGGTTTGCCTCTGAAGTGAAAGTTCTTATAAATGTGCACAAATAATGCGAGCCATTTCTTTTTTCCATCCATCTCTCTGTGATAGTAGGTATGTTTCTTTTTTTTTTCAAAAAGCTGTGAATCATCACATGCATCAAAAGGATGTGAAACTGCAATCTGGTTTGCATTTTGAGCATGTAACCACACAACTGCTATTTTCCCCCCCACACAATAACAATTATTTTCCTCGTCTTTGACTTGGGTCGCTTGAAATAGCAAGAAAATACTACCGACTGCGTCCCTGAACAGGTCGTTTAACACTGTTCTTTCTCAGTATCAGTATTTACCAAAGGATGAATCAAAGTTTCCTGACATATCAGGTCAAATATTTACACATATTTTAGATTTTATTTCCGCAACGTGGAAAAAAAACCTTCATCTACATTGAAAGAAACTAATGGTGAGTCATATCCTGACAACAGACGCAACATGATACAACCTGAACTATCAGTTATGGCAAAAAAGTACAACAGATAGACAGCGAAGAAGACTGTTTTTGGAGCCTAATTTCACCGTACCTCTGGTTTTCGCAAAGCAGTAGATCAAGACTGGAAGCGCTGCAGCTAGTAGCACTACAGGTGAAACCGCGAGGACAGAGACGATGTGGAAGGAATTGATACTGGAACTTCCACTGCCTTCAGGTGTCGTGAACTCAGTCGGCACTGGAGTAGCTGTGGGAGTTGAAAGAAAATTATGAAAATATTTACTCATCTCTGCACAAAAATGTAGATGTTTCTCACAATAAAAAGTCCTGCCATGGCAATAACTGTTCATAAGACACGAATTACTGCTGATCCTGACGGAAACTGTGTTTGACGACGTTGTTCCTGTACAATTAGGCACTATTTTGTCTCTTTTGACTGGAGGAGCAAATAACATCACAAATATGAACTAATTAATGAGCATAAAACATATCGCAGGTCTGAGTATCACTATATATATATATATATATATATATCCAATGTAAAATATTTTTCTGATTGTCAAGATATTTCACAAAAACTACAATTAAAAAAAAACATCACAGGAAAAAAAACTCCAAAATTTAAAGTGTTTTTTAAATTATATAGAAAAGTCTGTAAAATTGCAGATATTGCCTGTAAGTTGTCAACACAGCAGTTATTTTAAGTATAATCCAATTCACATTTATTTGTAATTTCTTACAGAAAATGTACTTTATTGTTCTTGTGATATATTTAATATGTTTTCTTAAATTACAACTTTACGCAAACTGATAATTATCTGTAATTAAATATGAGGCTCTTTATGTGAAGGTTTATGCTCAAACTATAATTCAAAGTAAATGTTTTCAATACATCCATCACAATACATAGTTTTTGTTTTGTTTTGTTTTTTTAATTGTACAGAGATGAACTTTCCTCAAATATCTCAGACATGTTGCTCCTCTTTGTACCTGAGAGTGATAACAATGTTTTACTGCAGAACTTTTGGGTCAGCCAGTTTACTGAAGATGTGAGGTCACAATAATTTAGGGAAAATCTAAAAAAATAACTGTATTTTTTCCACAAAACAAACAATGCAATTTCTGTAAATGTTTTATCTTTACATTTTCTCTGCGTTCACTGCTTTGGGGCTCCCCTTTAAAAGCTGATTCCTGTACTGAAGATGTAAATGTTGAGGAACCAGCTCTTGAAAGACGTCAGTAATCACTGAATAACATGAAATTATGGTTCTGAAGGGACGAGTCTCAGTGATGCTGCCTCTGGACCACTGAGCACTATAATGTTTGTGGTTCTGAGTGAAATGCACAATAACTGGAAGGATTGCCAAAAAGTTTGCTTCAGATATTTGCGTCTCTCTACGAATAAACTTCGATTGCTTCGGTGAACCACTGAGTTTTCATCTAGCGTCATCATCAGGCCATAATTTTAACCTGTCCAATACTTTACTTTCTAACCAAATAGCCGAGGAACTAAACGTACGCCGATGACAGTCTTGTGTTTTCAATGACTCCTATCATTTTAAATTTTCTGTGATGGAATAATTGACTGTTACAAAAACAATCATTCATTTTGGTTCTTTCATAGATTTATTCTACATCTTCTGCAAAAACAACAACATCTGCTCCGTCAAAAAAAAAAACACCCAGCAACTTATTATCAGTTTTATGATGTAGAAGCTGCAGTAGTCAGATTTTCTTACTGGCATGGCCTCTCAGCTTCTTGTGAGTGTTGACAGATGACTACAGCTGCTGACTCCTCTGAGCCAATTTAAATAGGACCTACTGAATAAACTCAGTAGACTGCCACAAACACTAAAGTGGGAAAGTCTGAGGAGCTTAGCAAGGATCTCAAAAAGCAAATAATTGACTTGAGCAAGTCAGTAAAGTAGATGCTGCAAGGTGGAGCAGTGGTTAGCACCGCTGCCTCACAGCAAGAAGGTCGCCGGTTTGCATCCTGGTGAGGACACCCAGGATCTTTCTGTGTGGCGTTTGCATGGATTCTCTCCGGGTTCTCCGGCTTTCTTCCACAGTCTAAAACCATGCTGAGGTTAATTGGTGATTCTAAATTGTCCGTAGGTGTGAATGTGAGTGTGCTTGGTTGTCTGTCTCTAAGTGTAGCCCTGTGATAGACTGGTTACCTGTCCAGGTGAACCTGCCTTCACCCTGAGTCAGCTGGGACAGACTCCAGCCCCCCACGACCCTAGTGAGGATTAAGCGTGTATATAGATAATGGATGGATGGATGGATGGATGGATGGATGGATGGAAGTCAGGAAAGTAACTTGGAGCCATTTCAAAGCAGCTACAGATCCCAAAATCATGTGTTCAAACAAGTGAGTATAGAGTGTACGACACAGCTGTGTCACTGTCATGATCAGGAGGAAAACACAAGCTACACCTGCTGCTGAGACACAATCAGTCAGGATGGTCAAGAGACAACCACGAACTTGTGACTTGTGTTTTACACAAATTAAATAGACTAATGAAGAAGGAGGATTACCTCCACATTCTTTCAGAAAAACCTAAAACCAGCCGCCAGAAGGTTTGGGCTTGGATGCAGGTGGACGTTACAACAAGACAGTGACCCCAAACACACATCACAAGTGGTAAAGAAATGGCTTAATCAGGCCAGAATTAAAGTTTTGCCTTCCTAAAGTCCTGACCTAAACCCTGTTAAGAATCAGTAGACTGTGCTGAAGAAACAAGTCAGAAAGCCAAAAAAATTAGCTCAGCTGCACCAATTCAGTCAAGAGGAGTGTCAATGATACGACCAGGAGCTTGTTTCAGGCGACCAAAAGCGCCCAGTGGAAATAAAAACTGTCAAGGAAAATTTAATCAAACATGAGCGCTGCTGTATGTATACTTTTAACCCAGCAGATGACCTGTAATACATCAATGAAGGAATCAGTATTCATGATTGGTTTTTGTGACACATGGTTTTCTATTGTTAGTCATTAGATAATTAAGCGTTACATTAGTCATTAAGAAACTCAAGACTGCTATGAAATACACGTCCTACGCGTGCGTAGAGTTTGTTCTCGATGGTACAATTTAGCATTCTGTCAAAGCATCGCTATTTCAACGACAGCATCACAGAGACACAAATATTGCTCAAACCTCAGTAGAGGATTCATTTGGTGCAGTTGTGAGTCCACATCACAGTGATGTTTGAAGGGGGACTGAATCAATATACATGATAATATCTATGAAACATCAGCAGACACTACTGGATATTTATTTTACTGTATTAAAAAATGAAATTAGACAAATATGAGAGAGGTTTGTTTCTATTTCAACAAACCTACGTGGCCATAATGTCACACAGTGATTCTGACGTGACAAAAATAAAGAAAAATCTATAAATGTTTTGTTATTTTTGTTGGATTTGCTGACAGTAAGAAAAACTAGCTATAGCCTCATGTTTTCAAAGATATTGGGGTTGCTCTGGTAATTCAGTGTGGTGCTTTGAAAAGGAGACTAAAACAAATGCAGTTGTGAACAGAGAGGAAGTGAATGTGGTGGGCGATGAGTAACTGTGTAAACTGGAGAAAATGAGTACATGATTGTACATCAGAAAATGCACCTTAATAAACTAAATGTAGCACATAAGCATTATTTTTTGTTGTGTATAAATGTGCAGACTGTTAATAACACTAAATGTCTTAGCAGTATGTGGAATGTACTGTTCTAATGCTGCACACTCCACAGCCTCCTGTTCCTGATCTATGCTGGTGTTTGCCTTATGTGTAGCTTATGATCAGAGGGTTTGATCTTACCTGTGCTCCTGCTCTGCTCTCGAACAATCAAGCTCACGTTATCGCTGTTTTCTATAAGTGTTGTCTTCAGAATCACACTGACCCAGTAAGTCTTACTGTGATTTCTACTGAGATTTGTGATGTGGTAAAACACAGAAGAATTACCAGGGAAAATGTCAAAGCAACTTCTGCAGTTTTTATTATCAATAATCTTTTGCTCTCCTGTTGTGTAAAGTCCAAATACGCTGTCTTTTTTAAATTTGACTGGAAATGTAAATGAGAGGGTGATGTTGTCGCCCAGGCTCCCGATGACTGCTGCATGGCTGGGGCCTGTTCGGAGGCAAAACAAGAGATTGTGATTATTACTCAAAACACAATAACCAGCGATGGAAGATACTCAGGTGATACATTCAGAATAGATTCATTATGCATGTCAGAATCAGAATCAGCTTTAATGGTCAAGTACGTACACGACATACAAGGAATTTGGTTTCGGCTGTTGGTGTCACCCTAGGAATTTGCACGAATAATAGAAATCGGAAAATTAAAAAATAAAAGAAAGTAAAATAGCTAAAGAAAGAAAAGAATAAAATACAATAAATATTAATAAAAAATAAAACAAGATAAGACAAATATATACAAGAATTTACATTTATATTGGCCCATTTCAGAGAAATTTATATGTTTTATTTTTGTGTCACAAACATTAAAAGGCATTCATGACTGTACAAATCAATTTAATATTACAGATGGGGTGAATTTTAAGCTACTTTATTTACTGGAAGGTATTCATCTATAGTCATATATCATTATTTATAGCATTTATCTGCAAAGTAAATCTGCAAAATCAATGTTGTGGAGTGAAAAACACAATAACTGAATCTGAAATTGTAATTAATTAGCGAATAGCATAAAATAGAAATGTTAAGTACCTCAGCTTTGAACTCAAGACCGGAGCTAATATGTTAAGCTTCTTTCCATCACTGACAGTAATTAGAAAACAAGTCAAAAGACAAAGTTAAGCCACAGTAACTAAACTAGAGTAATGTGAAAGCCCACCGCTCTCTGAATTTCACTTCAAGCTAGCAGGAAACTAGCTCGGCTAAAGCTAAATTTGCAGCAGATTTTTGCCCAGCTGTTACCTGTAGCTGGGTTCAGAGTTATCTCATATGTCTAAATGAAGCAGTATAGCTGCTAAATTCAACGAATGAGAAGATTAACAACCAGAAGTCGCTAATCTCCTGGTAAAGCTAACGTAACAAACGTTAGCGTAGCCACAGCGTGTCATCTGAGCTTTTCGACTTTAAACTTGTCCTTTTGTGTGATGAATCTACCTTTACATAATATATTATATGATACTTGTACATTTGAAAATTGCAAGTAGTTTGTTGTGTATGAAAATACAAGCTAGATGTACAGAGATTTATTATAACTAAAGACAGGGACAGCTAATTCAAATTAAATATACGTTTTTAAACAAACAACTTAAAATCCAAAGAAAAAATAGTTCACAAAACTAATTATGTGGATGCACATAGCCTATAAGAGTTTCCTCTTGGTTAGTAAACACCCTGAAAAGCCCTTTAAATTTTTATTTTTCAAATAAATGTACAGCCTGAAACCTTTAGAAGCACTTGGAGGCTTTAGCATGTTGCTCAGGACTGTCCATCCTTTAAACTCCAGTCCGACTACAAAATTCTCCTGCTGACTTTATAAACTAGAGATTGTAGTTTTTGAATCAACAAGTCACGCAGACAATGCAGACAGATCTGCTTTTCTTTCATTTTCGCCAAGGTTAAGAAGTTTCTCCTTTGTTTGTCAGCTGTTGAGCACCAGAGTCGGTACAAACACAGTCTGATGGTTGCAGTCAGATAAACTATACATGTACAGGTGGAGGGACTGAATTCAGTAGTAACCGGAATGATTTTGATTATTATAAAAAGAAACGACGATGATTCAATTTAACAAAATCACACATCAAGTTTCCACCACGTCTGTTTACTCAAATGACGGAAAACACGAGTCTCTGCAGAGTTTTGACACTTTAGTGCTGCCGATATACTAGTATAAACCCAATTTAATGAATGATTCGTTCAACTCATCGTTTTAAATCAAAGTGCCTCAAGCTTGCTCCTATTTCGTAAAGCATCCAATGGTTAGATGAGATCGAGGTCATCCTCTACATCTGTCTGCTTGACCTTTTTCATGCCCTCTGGCACCATTTTGTTGTAAAGTAATTCATTCACTGGAGAGGAAGCTGAGGTGTCACTCGAGACACAATATCAAGCTACATAGAAATCATTCAACACAGGAGCTAATTCTAAGGAAACAGGCCTAAAATATGTGAAGAACCACGAGCTTCTGGCAGGTGGAAACCCACAAAACCTCTCTTATGTCTCAGACTGAAGCATGAGTTATGAAGAAGACAGCTTACCGTTGAACACCATGTGAGCTGTGACGATCAAAACGAACCCCAGAGGCTTTGTGACGATGTTGTCAACCATGATAGACGAGTTGTGCTCTGCTTTAAGGCCTGGCGCGATGGCCCCTGAGCCTTTGATCTGATGAGCTGATGTTTCTGAGCTGCCTTTGGTGCGCTGAATTCTCAGTTTATATTCTGTTAGCCAAGCAGCAGTTTGTGTGCCTGACTGGAGGAAACTGCAGACAGGAACTTGCACGAACACCGATCTCTACCAACAGTGACAACACGCGCCTCCTGTAACGGAAGACTTCAAAGAGGTTCATGGACATGTGGTGAGGAACTCAGACGAGGAGGCTGTCACTCACATGAGGCAGTTCTACACACGGAAAGTCCACAATACAACAGTACACTACGATAAAAACGGAGTTTAATCTGCTTTTTAACCAGTGTAGTGAAGAGTTTATCCATCCATTCAATACCCTGATTAGTTAGAAAACAGAAAAAAAATGGAGCATTGTTCCACCTGTTCTTAGACAAATATCACAGTCCTGATCTTTCTTTTTGTTTTGAGAAGTGAGGAGTTTAGTTCTTTTCAAAGTCAGGTCAGGTTTGAAGAAGCATCTATTACTTTGAAATAACTTTTGAGAAGCAAAGTCCTGAATACGTTGCATCATGAACAGACGTCACCGCAAACCCGGAACCTAATAAACGCTCATAACAAAACTGTTGTCGAGCTTTTACTAATGTTTCTGAGGTCATTTCTTCAACGTCTCTGCTTAATAATCATCGACTGTGACGACGTTTTCAATATATGAAAAACATCAAACCTTAAGTGTTATTGTTTAGTGTGAATTCACCTTGATATATGTTACATTATGGGCTG
>NW_007577888.1:484784-539287 GCF_000690725.1 Stegastes partitus
TTGGAGGACAACAGCCGTCGCACAATAAGAACCACACACACACACACACACACACACACACACACTTGTGAAACCAAGAGCTGCAGCTTTAAAGCTAAACCATCTGTACAGGTGCGGCGACTCTGACACCTGCAGATCCACATCAGATTCACAAAGAAACCGCAGCGTAACATTTGCAAAATAAAGTAAGACGTGCAACAAAGAGAGGACAAAGAATGGAAATACCCCGATCAGCCATGACATTAAAACAACCTGCGTACTGTTGTGCCATCAAACAGTTGTGACCCATCGAGGCAGCACCTCTGGTGATGTCCTTTGATGTCTGGCACCACGATGTTTGCAGCAGATCTCTTGGGTCCTGTGGGTTGCAGAATTGGGCTTCTCACATCCAGGAGAAGTTCAGTCGGATTGGGATCTGGGAAGTGTGGAGGCCCGGTCTTGGGCTCTCTGTTGTGTTCCTCGAGCCATTCATGAGCAGTTTTGCCGTCACCTTGGGATGGGTGTACTGGTTGTGCAGAACGTTTTACAGTAACAAGATGCTGAATGTTCTGTTGTCAACCTGACGGTGGTTTTAATGTTGTGGTGGGTCATTGGAGCTTACCTATAATGACTGCACTGTTAGAAAAAATGAGTTAAATGAGAGATTGTTTCCTTCCAGAAGAAACATGAACAAAGTTTGGTCTCTTGAAAAACCAACCGATCACATGCAATAGTTTCACCGCTGAAGAAAAGCAGCTGCTAGCAGGCTAATTAATGGCTGATTATCCTTCTAAGTGGTTTTTAGATGAAGGGGGAAGGTGCAGGTCAAGGCCCAACTTCCTTACAGCATTATTATCTAACATTTTTAAGCAACACACTTTACTTCAACCTTATTTAAACCTGAAGAAAAAAGCTCATTTGCTTTCTTTCTAATCAGTGCGGGGCTCAGGAGGATGATGGACAGTTTAACAAAGTGTTCATGCAACCATTCAGAAAAGTGTTAAACAAAAGCCAAACACGTTAAATCTTGTGTTTTTGGGGAGAACAAGAAGTTGTCTGGGTCGGCCGGAGCTCTGAGTGGTCCAGACACATCATGCTGCAGTTCACTGTAAACCTGATACCCAGCTGACAACACATCACTTGTGAATAGAGAAGCTGCAGATGATCTTTTTCTGAAACATATAACTGTAAACATCACGGCTGCTGACATGTTCTCAGTGTTCTTCACACCCTGTGTTGTTTTTAATCATCTGGGTTGAAGCGAAACTGAATTTTCCAGATTGCAGATAAATGTCTGTCAATAACAAGTGCTGATATTGTGGGATGTTTTCTAATATTGAAAATGTTGTTTTCATCTGGAGATGTGATAATGACAATATGTGTGAATCTCTTATAGACACACACACACACACACACAGAGCAACACTTTTAACCACAGCAGAGGAAGTTGGGGGCTTTGAAGTCACAATGTGATGACTTTATAACACCCAGTGAGCAGCACGGGGGGGATTTTGTTGGTTGGATGATTTGTTTCAGTGGTTGGCGTTGGAAGTGGTCACTTCCTCGCAGCTCTCGGCTCTCCGTCAGAAAGCGGCGTGAACTCCGTGGCTCCCGCTGAAGCCGATGACTCGACTGTAAGGGGCCACACTCTGCACTGATGTGACGCTTCTCCGTTCAGTCAAAGCGACGGTGGGTGACGGCAGCTTTCAGGAAAAATCCCTCAAAAGCTGAGTGTGTTTTGAAATATAGCCCACAGCGTCTCCATTCGAAAAGAAGTACTTGAGTAGCACCGCTGTTGGTTTGTCAGTAAATCAGAAAAGTTTGAAGTTTGAAATTTAAATAATACTTTAAGTTGGACATATGAGGGAAAAAGGTCATTTTTTTGCATATTTTTAACTCTGACACATTTGTTTTTGTCATATGAAAGGAATGTCAGATTAAAAGCTGATGTTCACCTGTTGAGGTAAAGGTTCAGAAAGGTCATGATCAGACAGAAATATGACCAGATTATCTTTCATTGCTGCTTCACAATAAAGGCCCTCAAGTGGTGCGTCGACGGAGATCTCTTACCACAAAGGAGCATCAGCAGGAAGAGTTTTGTTTGTATTAGCAGCAGATTTACTAACTTTTACATAAAATCATGGGTCAGTGTGATTTTTTTTTCTTTGACTACAATTATCTAACTTGCAAAGGAGCCCTGAGTGAGCTGTGCTGTGTTACAGTAAAAGCCTCTCATCTACTAGAGAGCCCTCAGTAGAGGGACACAGTGGCCCAATGTGTGCATGTTTACCTGATTCTGTGTTTTACTGTGCTTCTACTTGAGGATGAACTTGATGCATAATGTAATAAGAGCTTATTCTTTCATGTAACACAGATATTTTGCATGGAGGGGAAGCGTTTTGCTGTAATTTACAGCTAAACACCAGAGATTAATGACCTTAAGTGTGACCTTGACCTTTCATCCAAGGTCAAATTTCACATCACCAGTATGGGTTCCTGTCTGATTGTTATTAAAAAAGTGTTTATGTGACAGTTTTTTTCAAGTTCTAATGGATTTAACATTTGTGATGATTTAAGACTTTCAGTGTGACCTTGACCTTTGTCTCAAGGTCATATGTTACATCACCAGTTTATAGGTCTCAAATGTCTTCCTAAGTTAGCGTACTAAACTTGTGTCTTTTGTGCATTTTCAGTCATACAGAGCTGTTTTGGGGAAATGCGACTAGACTGTTAACAGATAAAAACAAAAACATGCACACACACAGAAAAACGAACACACAGGCACAATTACTCTGCAGCTGCCCATCGATAGGCAACGACAAAAATGGAATCCAGGAATCGGTTAAAGCCTCTGGGAGAGTGTCTCTTCTCTCTGTGGTTGATTTGTGCCTGTTTCCACCTGGTGATGCTCTGGAACTGTATTTTGCAATAAGGCTTGTTTTCTGTTGTGTCATGTGATACTGTTACAGTGAGCTTTGCTTCTTTTCTATTCTTTGACTCGAAGAGCACAAACCTCTGTCAGGGTCACCAGGCCACTCTTTTGTGCTACTGGACTTTACGAACACAAGCAAAACACTATTTGGCTGTTTGCAGCGCCCCCCAGTGGTCAGAGCTTGTGGTCGCCGACTGCCCAACACCAGTCTCTGCTCTCCTTGTAGTTACTTCAGAAGGCTGTTTGAAAGAAATCGTCTTAACTGTGAGGCTGTATATCTGCAGGCTTTCCTCTGGGACTTGTCCATAGTTTATAGCAAAATTAGTGTGGATTGTGTGAGGAAGAACTGTACTTGGAAGTTTATCTGTCAGGGAAATCATCTGGCTGCTCGTTGATGTATATTGCACATTTGTTTTTTTTTTGTTTTTTTTGCATTTACAGCCTGATGAGTTGTTTCCATATGTTCATAGATTTCCTTACTTTTGGTAATTATTTTACAGTGGAGCAGCTGTGACAGTGGGTTCCAGTCCTACTTTTTGTACCATTTTGAGCCCTCATGAACTCACACAGTCTACTACAGCTAAAGTTTAACACTGGCCTTAGTTTGTGGCCTTTTGTGGAGCTTCAGTTTTCTTTGATTTTCATACAATCCATGAAGAAGGAAAATCCAAAACAGCAGAATATGTACCTCACAGAGTGCTTTGATCTGGGCTTCACTCAAGGAATCAACAATAACTCTTTTGTAGAAACTGATCATATGATTTAAAGTTACATGAGCTCCAGACGCAGACACCAACATTTAATGCGCTCTTTCTTCGCCTTACAATCAGCTTTTGTAATCAACTCATTCATTTAATTAAGCCCTTTTGTTTACATGCTTACTAATGATTTATCTCCCAAATTCACTTAAAGGAAGATAAACAGGAAATCATCATTTTAAAGCTGTGGTTTTAGGATTGTATTATAATGAGTAAAACATACAAACTGATGCTCTTTTGACGACATAGACAGACTTTCATCTTTTAAAGATTCAGCTGGGGGTCAAAATGTGCTTTACCTGTGATATGTTTTTCTAAAGAAGGCCACAAATATGTTTCCTCCACTCTTTGTTGTCTCAGTCGGGGGCAAATGTGTCCAATCTCAGCGTTTAGTGAGGAAAAGGAGCAGTTTCTGCCTCATATATTATGTTAAATACAAATGTACGTGCCTGAATAGAAATACCAAACAGAATGGGATGCTGATGTGTTTTTTTGGTTTCACTGCCATCTTGTGGACTGAATCGTACCATGAAAGAAGTCCGACACGTGATCACACACGCGCCTGTTTTGTTTTTTCCTCTCTCACACTCTTTTAGAAACACACACACACACACACACACACACACAAACACACACACAAACACACACACACACATACTTATTACCATTCACGTCCTTCGTGGTGTTACTTCCTGTATCACAGCTCTTTAAGATGATTTCCTCTGAGCATCTCTCACACCTTATTATGTCCTGTTGACACTTCTGTTTCTATTATCCGGCAACAACAATGTGCCTTTTTTTCTTAATTAAAGCTTGATTACTATGACTGCACAGTTTTCATTATATTGTTGTTGTCAAATGGAGTGTGCAAATCCTTATCTGCTTTCAATTCTGCTGCAGTGCGAGCTTGTGCTTTATTAACTTGCAGGTACATTAACTCACTTTGTGTTTGGTTTCAGTGGTGCTGTAATAGAGTCGGGGAAGAAATAAATCAAGGCCTCGTGTTGTACACTTGGAGTGCCTCAGCTGAAGGCTGGAGCCATTACCAGATCATCAGGGGAAGGGTCTTCACTCCGCTGTGTCTGTGTTTGAGACGTTCACTAACGTGGAGACCCTCTGTTTCAAACCAAGGTAAACAACAGTAGCTGTGACTGTTGATGTGTGTTTCCATGATATTTAAGCTACTGGCCTCATCGACAGCTAAACAGCCCCCTCTTTTCTCCTCCTCCCCTGCAGCATTGCTGACTAAAACAATGCCTCACCTCACGTTTCTCAGGTTTTGGTTCACAGCCATTTCTCTCTCTCTTGTTGTTGAAGCCTTCGGTGTCTGTGGGTGAGATTTCTGGATGTGAGTGAGCCGCAGTAGAAACCATAAGTTATCCAGAAACCTCTAATCTAAGTCTCTGCATAAAGATGTGCTCATACAAAACATATTTTATCCTTATTTACTATGATACGATAAAATAAACATTCATTTTTACTGTATCAGTCCGCAACTAATTTGATACGATCAAAAAATGTGTAATATCCAGTTGCCTAGTAACTTGCGCTTTGCAATCCTGTGTTCTCTGCTGTTTGTACTGCATGAGTGGTTGTAAACAAAGCATGATGTCATGTCCAAAATCTGTCTTGGCTGCCGTTTGCTGAGTGACATTTGCTTTAAAAAAAAAAAAAAAAAAAAAAAAGCATGTAGCTCATATCGCACAGCAGAGAAGGGAGTAAGCACACAGACCGATGGGAAGGGAAGAGCAGGAAACCCCTTATTGCCATGGTAACTGAGAAACCGACTCTGCTGCTAAAATGCTGCCCTAACAAAACAATTACCAAGCAATCAGTAATGGGAGCCCCACCACCACCACCACTTCACACACAGAGGCTGTTTTTCTGCTGTTTAGGTTCAGCAGGTGGTTTCTGACACGCAGGCTGATGCACCACAAAAACAGTCAACAGTGGTACATTCCTACCTCTGAGACTCCACAGAGCCCCAGCATTTACCTTAACATTCACCGCTTTAATGAATCCAAAGGAACTCCAAAAAAGCAAAACGTGCAGGGTGAATAACCTGAGATGAGAGCTGAGGCCATGCTGCTACAGAATCCTGTGTATTCCTACATTAAATACTCACGATTAGGGTTTAGGAGCTTGGATTGTGAGCAAATTTATCATCTAAGTGTTAAACGATCTTAATCTTCAAGACACATTGATGCAAGATTTTGAACCATAAAACAGCATGTATTTACTATGACCTCTCTGCTATGTAAAGATACGGTGAAGTAACGGTGTCCTTAGCAGAGACTAAAGTCATACTCTGGATGTGGGTTGTAATCCGAGCTTCTCTGTTCTATATTTTGGCATCTGGTCGCGCATTCTTGTTAGTGCATGTGAGTCCCTCCTTTTGAAACTGTTGGCCCTCCCTGTGCTTATAAACAGACTGAGAGTGACCTCCGAACACAACAATGGCAAAAATGTGTGCAGCAAAGTGCAGTCCGACTGTTGTATTTAGGTCATTCGCTTAATTTATGGTCAGTAGTTTTCTTTCAGCTCAGTGTGAGAGTCTCTACTGCTGTTTAGTAGCAATGAATGATCTTTTTTTCAGGGCCAGTACCAATTATTAGTAATCAAGGAGCCTGATAACTTGATATCATGCACATTAAATGTAATTAAAACTGCAAGCAGCGTTGGACGGACCGTCGCACTTCCACGTGTGTTGGACGCGGCGCATGTTGGGGATTGTGGCAGAAATGCGCTCTGAGCACACTAACTACACAGGTGACCCACTACCTCACTCAGCCTTTATAAAGTTGGACTTCTGACTGCAGTTTCGTTCTATGTACAGAAGCATGATGACAATCAGAGGACTGTGATGGTGACTGAGGCAGAGTGCAGCATGCAGAGGGCAGGGAGGCTCTTTCATGGCAAAGCATCAATGTTCAGTGGGCCGCCATGGACACGCCATTTGACGTAAACTCACCATTTTTGGTTTGAGTCATCATCAACATCTAAAGGCTCATATCACCGCATTTGAGGTCAATATGGTCAACCGGCTAATAATAGCACATGAAAGTGTAAAACACATTCTTTCCTACAGCCAGCAGGTGGCACTATGACTGTGAATGGATATTGGCATATGGGTTTCATCAGGGCAGGACTGTGATCGAGTATGTAAAGTTTGAGGCAGATTGGAGCATGTACAGGGTCGTTAGACACGCTTCCTTTTTGATGGCGAATCATCACAATTCAGAGGGCCGCCATGGCCACGCCCTCAGACTTTTGCGGGGCGTTTTAATAGCTTTTAATCACCAAGCCCTGCTGTATGTGCTGGCCAAATTTGAGGCGTGTAGGAGTTAACCCCTAGGAGGAGTTTGCTCTCGAAAATGACAAAAATCACCAAAAATTGCACACTTGTTTCAAAATGGCGGACTTCCTGTTGAGTTTACGGTTTGGGTCCAGGAGGCTTTATTGTGCGTCCCGATGTGTTACATATGCCTACCAAATTTTGTAAACGTCAGTTAAATGTCCTGCGGGGGCTAATGGATAAATTGCTGCAGGGGGCGCTATAAAGCCATTTTGCCAAACAGGCACACACTGTCTGTGGTTGAGCCGATAGTGACTCGTTTGTCAGTTTTGGTGACTTTATGAGCATTCTAAAGCTGTCAAAAAATCCTTTCCGTGTCATAGCAACTATGCGTCGCCATGGCAACACCGTTGCTTGAAAACACAAAAGCTTCACGCTGTAGCATCAACAATGTGGAAAGACTTAGCTGACCAATTTTAAGAATGATATCACAAAGTTTGAAGCAATGGCACATGTAAGTGTAATGCCTCAGACTGTTACCAATAGGTGGCGCCATGACTGTGAATGGATTTGGGCAAAGAAGGCTGGAGTCATTTTAGCTGCACTGAAGCTGCACTTCTGACTGTCTAACCTGTACGTTTTTTAATGATGCATTGGATTAAAATGCTGCATTTAAGCTACAAAATACTACAATTATCACACGATGATGCAAGCTTGTCTCCAAAATGGACAAAAAATTTATACTTAAAATGATTCATTAAATTTCCCGGGAAAATAATGCAATAATGTGAACGATAATGTAACTTAGAGCATCGACAGCGTCGGTCAGCTCTGCAGTACTGATGGAGGTAACATGAATCGGCTCCGTCCCTTCCTGACTTTCTGTCACAGTTTTAACTTAAGGTGAGAAAATAAGCTCCTTTCAAAGGCATGAATTAAAATCCCGTTAACTGAAAGGAGAACGCTTTGACATTTCACTCAGCACCAGCGTGTGATTGTGCTGTAAAAGCAGGCGTCGCCTCTGCCCAAGGACGCAATCACCATGACACAGGTTACAGGGCGGAATCAAACCGCCAACCTTCCGATCATTGACCGACCCGCCTGAGCCACAGCCGCCACGTAAAGTTTATGGAAACTTCTCCTGTACTTCTCTACATGTGCACTGCTGAGCTCTGTGTTCAGTCCAGGAACAGAACAGAACATTACAAGTCCAGTCCAGTACACTTAGTTTTATAACTCTTTAAGGAAAAATCACTACGTACTCACAGCCCATGAGGTAAATGAAAAGGACAATGAGAAATCAGTAAAGTACACTAATGTGATTCAAGTAGCTTTGGTATCACCTTATAGAGTGTGCACAAAAGGATCTTTGCTTCTCTTTTCACGGGATTCTTGGCCTTTAATAAGTTATTTCTGGAAATGGTTCAACTGATTGCTTCTGATTGAACATTCACATGATGCAATTTAGCAAATGACTTGTGATTTGAAAACCACCACCTAGGAAGGCGTGCTGCGTTGAACGGCCGCTGCGGCTCTTAACGTCAGTGGAAGGTGGATTCCTTCCTGCTGCTTCATTCAGTCTGACAGCGTGAACACAGAGTAAGTTGGAGGCCCAGCGCATGTCAGAGGGACGGAAACAAATGTGTTTGGGGTTGAGGGTGTTTGTCCAGGATGGTGCCGGATGATTCATTAAATTTCCAGGGGAAAAAAATGCCCCCCCTCAAAAAAAAAACAAAAAAAAACAGTAAAATGTTCAAAAATGTGAAGGAAAAAAAAAATCACAGTTAAAGCCGCAAGCGGCATTGGACGGGTCCTTGCACTTCGGACACGGCGGACGTCGGGGTTGTGACAGAAATGCGCTGCGAGAAAAGTGACAATGACCGAACCGTAACCCATCCATCCATTATCTATACACCACTTAATCCTCACTGGGGTTGCAGAAGGCTGGAGTCTATCCCAGCTGACTCAGGGTGAAGGCAGGTTCACCTGGACAGGTAACCAGTCTATCACAGGGCTACACTTAGAGACAGACAACCAAGCACACTCACATTCACACCTACAGACAATTTAGAATCATCAATTAACTCAACTAACGTTACTCATCTGCTCACTGTTGTCTGCCTCTCAGGTGAAAAGCTCACTACTGCCCCTAGAGGCCTGGGGCACTTCCATTGTGTGGCTTTTTCTTTTGCAGCACGTCTCTGTTTAAGCAACACATTCATGCAGCTCATTTGTGTATGTGCACGTCATTTGCTCCCGTCAGCCGCCGTATCATTCATAGCTAGACTTCTTCATTAATAATGATTACCGTAGCTGAAAATGTGCAACCACAATAGAAGTGACGGCGACAGAACGTCACGTGATGCTACGACGCTTTCCTGTGATTACTGCGAGATTGATAGCTGTTTGTTTCCCTTTCTCTTGCACTTCTTCTGCTAATTTTCTCTGTTTTTCAAATCTTGTTCTATCACTTTTATTTCCCACCATATCTTATTATCGTTACTGTTTTCCTGCGACTGTTTTGAAGTAATCTGTGGCTGCCAGAGTGACTACAGACACAGAGCTACAAGCCAAAATTAATTAATTTGAAGACAAAAAAATAATGACACTGATAATTGGAAGTGCATAATATCCCGATAACTGATAAACGCCTAGTTTTGAGGTTCAACTCTGCTTTGAATTCACAGCTGTTTCTGTTTTGGGCTGATCTGTGTGTGTCTGTTTCCACACATGGCTCTGCTCCGGTCCATCCCAACAACACTCAACCCACTCGACCACAGGTTGGCTCTGATCTGACCGACAGTGGAAACAGACACACACAGACTGGAGCAGAACAAACATGAGTGGAGAGAGGGAGCGACAGGTGAAACGAAAATAAAAACATGAATCCAAAAGAAGGATAATGTTGAGCATCCATAATAATGACTACAGGATTCCTACAGTAAAGAGGCAGCTTACTAACAAGTGCCCTGTCATGTCAATCACACCGAGGAAGACAATCAATAACATACATGTGAGTGTGTGTGTGAGCGAGTGAGAGGATAACTGGTTGGTTACTGCTGCTGTGCTTGGGTCAAGCTCATGTCCTAGCAACCAGTCACTCATCACCAGCTCCCTAGCAACCAGGAGGACACTGGTGTGATCATGCAAACATTCCATAGAAACCAAGCTGAGGTGCAAATAGTGCCAATATACCCCCCAACTATCCTCACAGGCACACACAACCTACAGTTTGGACGCTCACAATTGACTTTAGAGTGCGCAGTTGCTGGATATCACACACACAGCAACCACCTGCAGTACAAGTACCCACAGGAAAATCGACTTTGAAGCATGCACTTGGAAGCACACATCCACTCATACACACACACACACACACACACACACATATATATATAAAACACAGCGATGCCACATGTTTGGGAAATCTGCTTTCAAGCATGCTGCAGAAACGTGTTCAAACCTTCGATCCACACGTGCGCGCAAACCCCGAGGAGCTCTGAATAAACACCGATGCTCCAAAAATGTGATTTTAGTTACACACAGCCGGTCTCTGCACGTCCACGTGCACACGGCTGCCTGCCTCCTCGGGGGAAATCGACTTTGTCCGCGCAATTAATGGCTCCCCCCCACCACCACCACCACCACACACACACACACACACACACACACACACACGCACACAGGCAGTGAATAAAGGCTCGCAGGGCAGAGTCTCGGCGCACATGCACCAACAGGCAAAGGGTGAGAAACGCGTCTCGTGTGGCAGCTGTCACGGTTTCCAGCGGAGGTATTCCCCAGCCTGCTGCTGCTCACACCTCTGTGCGCTGCCTGGGAGGACGCAGAGAAACACTGGATTTATGGATGAAGCATTTAAAGAAAAAAATAAATAATAGTCGGATTTTGGTTTTTACGCGCACATGGAACGGAAACATAAGAGAATGTTGCAGCCTGTGTGGTCACCAAACATCCTCTAAATGAGAGTACGAACCAGAATCATCAGGTTTAGAAACCACATCTCAGTCACAACACCAACTTCTTACCCCCCACACCACACCCACCGTCCTCACCCAACCTCTCCTCTGCTCGCTGTCACCCACCGCCCGAATTGATTTGGCCACCCCCCCTTCCCCTCCGATCAACTCCCCCTCTCTCCCTCACTCCCTCCCTCCCTTCCTTCCTTCCTCCCCCCCTTCCTCCCTTCCCACTAGTCACATGGAGGTTAGCGGTGACCCGTCGTTCCCTTCGGTTTTGTGGCACTCGCTCTCCGGTGTGCCTCGCCGACGGACTCCGAAGCTGAACCCCACCGCCGGGTGCGCATCACTTCCTTTTAGGTGTAGCTGCGTTTTATCGCCTCTATCCCCCAGCGGAAGGTCTCCCCGGAATCCGCTGGTAAACGATACTTGGTTAAACGGGGTTATTTTTAGTCGCCTACGGCAGCGATGAGTGGCTGGATGCCGGCCGTGAGAGCGAGCAGCGTTACGCGGTGGTGAAGTGGAGCTCCAGACTGGCGTTCAAGCGACAATGAAGTCGAGGAGAGATAAACTGAAGATCCCCTCTCTGACTCTGGAGTAAGTTCTGCTTTTTTCTTTTCAACATTTTTTTTTCATCTCCTAGTTTCAGGTGTAAAAACCACAACCTGCTGTGAAACCGGCGTCCTTTTAAAGTTGTAGTGAGAGTGAAAGGATGACATTTATGCGCTCATGTGAAAAGACTCCAACGCAATGCAAAGTGGCTGCACTTCAAACCAGCAATTACCACCAAAGCTGCGACACCGAAACAGCCATCTGAGCCTGGAGGAAATGCAAATAATCCCTCCTGTTTTCTACCCGGGTTGTGACATTTTCATTTTGTTTCCAGTTTGTTGTTGTATTTTGACGACGAGTGTTTGTAGTCAGGAAGCCGGAGAAGTTACAGGTGTCTGATCTGGAGCCAGGATTTCTGATGGCACTGCTGCTGCTGCCTGGCTATTAATCTTTAAACTCAAAGTGAAGAAGTGGAGTTTTCCAAGCCTTGACCTGGATCTGTGTTTACACAGGCAGATGAAACTTGTAAAACCAAACTACTGACACAACTTGTAAAGATGTTGTGAAGTTTTTTTGTGGGCGGTTCAAACATCAGTGAGATGACTTCCTCCAGTTCCTCAGCACTGCTTCAGATCTTTATTTCTGCTTTAATCAGATGTTTCAGAGGTGCAGCTCATGCCTCAGAGCAAATTCTGTCCTCATGATTTTTTACTTATGCCTCTGTCGTGTCTTTTTTTAAAAATCTCACCCTCACTCCACCGTTCCTGCATGAATCACAGACTCGTGGTTACTTTATTTCCTTATTGTTGTTAACCTCTGATTCCTGTCTTCATCAAAGGACATGGCTGCAGTCTTCTGGCCGCCCACTCTTCCTCCAGAGTGACTGTAGTGTTGTTTTGGTATGAGGGGAGGTGGGGAGGGAGGGGAGTACCTGCTGCCCACTGGATGCTGATCCATAAGGCGTAGGAGCTCCCTGCTCACATCCTCACTCTCTGATCCATCCATCTGCCTCCTCCGTGGACCACCTCGGCTGAGCATGCGCTGGTTTTTTTTTTTTTAACTTCATTTTCATTTTTAGGCACTCTGTGGCTTCTGTTGCAGGGATACGGAGGAGGCTTCGTTCTCGGCGAGCAGGGAGGGGTTCGGGGTCTTAATGATGGCACGATGGAGACGCTCACCGAACCAATAGCAGTAGTGCAAACCAGACAAGTTGTTTTTGTTCAGGCTTATTTGTTGCTGAGGAATGTGCTCTGCAAGCAGCTTTCAAGAAATAGTATATTAATGAACACACATAGGAGGAGTGTCTTAAAGTTAAGGTCCTATTTTATGATTCTTATTGACAGTTCAGAAAGAAAAAGTAAAAAATATCTTTGAACAAGCTGATAATTGTGGGTTTGATTCTTAACTGATTTACAATAAACTAATGTTTGCACTAAAGACAGTCAGAAATCCCGAGTTTCTGCTCAGTTTATGCCGTGGAACAGGAGTGTCTCTGAATCGCAGATGCAATAGAAATGCAAAATGGAAAAGCAACACGTAAATGACAGGCGATTACTCACTCGAGCACCGTCGAGGGCTTTGTTTTAGGGGTCTGGAGAAGGTGTGTCAACATGAAATGCAGCGTAATGACTTGCATGTGTTGTATAATTATGAGCCGACACCACAGAAAATGAGGAGTCTTTGTGCGACGAGTTGTTTTTCCTGCCATCCTCCCTTGCATTACTATGACAACACGTTCATTAGTGCTGTGGTAGCCAGCGCTGCGTTTAGGACTGAGAAGCTTCTGCAGGACTGAGACAATAGCAGCTTTGTGGAGCCCGTAAGGCAAGAGCTTACATCTGAGCAGTGAAATCAATAGGGGAAAAAAAAAAAAAGCTCGTATGCTGGGTCAGCATCAGTGAGATGTAGACTTCAGGGCGACCGAGCGGGCTGAGCGTGCATATTTGGATGCAGAAATGATGCACTGAGGTGTGAAGCGGTGGATGATATTGATTTAAAATGTCAGGATTGAGTGTGTTCGCTGCACAGAAACCCAGCGCGTATTGTTCGTGATCGTCTGAAGCCTTCATCAGCATCATAACATCATGTGTCATTCGATGTTCGCTCAGTGTGTGCTGGGACTTCCTCTCTCGTGTGTCCACACTCAGCCGATGACCTCTCGTTGCGTAAGAGTTCACATGAGATTAGAAGCTAATCAGATGCACCCAGTGATGCATCCAGCAGCCCTGTAGCAAACAATAGTAACAGACTGACTGACAGACAGACAGACGGACCGACACCCTGCAGCTGGTGAGAGTCTGTCACCATCAGCTGGTGAGATGAGGCAGAGAGAAGCTTCAGCCTGGTCTAGCCCAAGACCAGATCTGTGATTCCGACAGATGACAGACGCTGGCGTGCCAAGTTGCTGAGTCAGCCCACTAATTCATGCGTCCATGTCTTGCCTTGCAGTTTATCACCCACATGCCAGAGCCCCACCCTCCTGAGTCCATGCAGCCCCTGCAGCCCCTGCAGCCCCTTACAAACCCTTCATCCCTGGAGGTAAGGCAGCCAGGTCACACTCAAACAAGTTCGACAAAGGTGTTGTCTTTGTAGCCTGATGGAGTTTATTCCTCCAAGAATCCGCTGAAAAACACATCGGTGAGGTTTGTTCTGAGTCAGTTACACATATACAGTCCTGCATGTCTGTTAATCTTTATATAAAACAAACAACATACATTTATGACTCATTTTTTTGTCATTTTGCTGTACACAGTAGTACAGGCAAGATGAGGGACAAGGTTTTGCATATCTGGATCAGCAGTTCAGCATTCTGACAGCTTGTGGCACGAAGCTGTTGATCAGTCTGGAGGTTCTTCCTTTAATGAAACGTTTGCCTGATGACAGCAGTTCAAGGCAGGGAAATTTCCTTCAATTGGCAAAAGCACCGAGGATTTTGGTCACACAGTTTGTATTATTCTGTTTTAGTACAAAAAAAAAAAATCAGTTCTTGATGTTAGAAGCAGTAGCTGGCTAAACAATCTCAACATCCATTTATCAGCTGCTCTTCCTATCACATGATCTAATTATGTAATACAGTCAAAGCCCCCACAAGCAGCGACTAAATGTACCTTCTGATAATCGTTTGAAGACACGGTTTAAAAACAGGCTACAAAATGAACAAAGATGCAACCAGGCTGGCATGACGTTATGCATCGAGCTGTAGAGATACAGCGTAGACTGGGTCAGTGCGACGTCAAAATCCAATCTATTTGGGAAAAAAAACATTTTAAAATCCAGATTCAACAACAATTGTAGAACTAGACCAACCAGATGATGTTCCTGTGATGGTTTGTACAGTGTGAGATCATTAAAAGTGTGAAATAATGATGGAAATACCCTCGTGAAAGGGGGAAATGTGCAATAAGTCAGAGTTGTGGGGTTTGTTTTTTAATTTTTTTTCGTATATCGGGGTGCTTCTGTTTCACCAGTGAAGACCTATCAGTTATTAGTTGTCTCCAAGTCTAGGTGGGTTGCTTGGCAATGGTGCTGGGTGCTGTGGAGGAAGGCAGCACTGCAAACAGAGGCGGCTGCATCCAGCATGTCTCCGGATGTGTGAGCAGTGCGAGGCTGTCACACCACACACAGTGCAGTAATGAATCTCATTTGCTCTGTGGAGAAATGAGCAGAATTTACTGGGAATGCAAACAAATCTCTCGCAGTCACACTAAACGTGGGTTCCGTCTCACGCCGGTGTAATCGGGTTCCACAGTGTGACAGATTGCTTGTTTTCTGGTTTGGTCTTTTTTTTTCTTTTTCTCACCATTTTACATCAGAGAGCCCCGCCGTGTTGTTTCACCATCCAGAAACATGCTCATTCTCTTGCATCAGATTTCAGATTTGTATGCAAGTAAATTAATTCCCTGCATCAACATTAGACACTGATGAATGTGCATCAGCAGCTTGGCTTGACGTTACTGATGCGTGTTTGCAAGTGATGTGACAAATACCTGCCTGGCATCAGGTGCAGGATTCATGTTGAAGGAAAATGTAACGCATTTTAGACTTGAGTCCTCTTGAGCACAGTGCAAATGTGTTAAAAAAATACTGATTACTTTGAATAGAATGAAAAAAATACTCTGAAAAAAATGCAGACGACTGATAAAATGCAGAACTTATATTCTTGGTTTGAGGTATAACCAGCAAATGTTGGTAGATCGACCTGTCAGAGCTGAAATAATTCAGAGTTGACTGACGGTGCAGATCTGAGGAGAGTTTGAACTGAATTCAGAATCTGATGAGAAACCAAAATGACGTCAAACTCAGACTTACAATAATGATAAGAAGAAGTGAGCTAAAAAAGAAAAAGACATTTAAAAGGTGAAACTTTTCAAAAGAGGAATGACTAAAACACCTACACACCCTGCAAACAAAGGACGGAAAAGAAAATAAACAGTTTAATGGAAACAGAAGAACGAAGGTGTATACAGTGTATGTCTGCGTCAACCTTCTAGTTTAGGTGAAAATAAAAGCAACTATGATCTGAGTGTAGTGTGAAAGCAGCACCTTCAATTTCACCAGGTTGTTGTTTTTCTTGCTGGACTTTGCTTTGTCTAAAATATACGAGAGAGTTCAAACAGAAACCACACAAAGACTATAGCTCTTACTTATCGCTATGTTAATTTGTGCCGATTAGTGTTTCCCAAGAGATGATGTCCTCAAACGTCTTGTTTTGTGCATATTCTGTCGTAGAGGAAGAAAGAAACCAGATAATAATCACATTAAAGAAGTTGGAATCAGAGAATTTTTACATTTTTTCAGACAAAAATGACTAAAACCAATGATTTGCTTATTAAAATAGTTGGTGATTAATGTACTTGTTGACAACTAATCGAGTGATTGTCTCTAATAAAGATCCTTTGTAAACTGTAAAGCTGGTAGGCTGTCTAAAAGATGACTTTATACAGCTCAACAAATCTGTACGATCCCGAGGAGACACTAAAGGAAAGATCTCTGAGTTTACATCTTCAATTTATAACAAAGTTTATTTTTTTAATCATCAAGAAAGTCGACAGAAGTGATTATTCACAATATAAAAGCTAAAAAAAATAAAATAAACTAAGATTCATTAAAAAAGAAAGACCAGATTTGAAACATAGATCGTATGTACATGCAGCATTCTGATGCTAAATAAACAAATTAACTCTCAAATTCCTTAAAACAAATCACTAACGGCAATAAAATATCAAAATAAAAGCTCAGCAAAGGATTTTATTTACTTGACTGTAAAAAAAAAAAAAGAAAAGGAAAAAGACGTATCAAATACTATCAAATACTGTCTAAATCAATTTCATGTTAATTTACACATTATGTATTTTCTTTTTTTTTTTAAATTATTCATTCTTTACACTTAAATTGGAGCTCGTTACATCTGGAGTCTAGAGAAATACTTCAAGTCTTTAAAAATATTTAATTTTGCATTTGCAGTCACTACTACAGAACCCCACGTTCCCTCTGATCAGCCAAACACAAAAAAACTAGAGATATTTTATGTAATGGAACGTACCACTGTGTCAAAGTTTGCCTCCCTTTAGGAGGCTCCTCATGGTATAACCCAACAGCATCTTACGCTGCCTTCAGGTTCTGTAGGAAATTCTCGAGCTGGCATGAACAGAAGCGTGACCACGGAGGTGAGCTTGAAAAAAAGTTTGTGTCGCAGTTGTTCAGACTCTTATAGAGCAAATAGTGTGAAGCCTGACAGCACAACTGAACACTACAGCAGGGGTTTGTCAATAAAGGTTTGTCTTGAAACATAATGCTGTTTTCTGAATGCACAAGTTGCTTTTATAATATTCTTAGGGGTCCTTGTAGCCAAAAAAAAAGAATTTCACGAGAGGTCAAGCAGTGAAATTCACACATGAAAGGCTTGTGCAAAATATAACTGGGTTTGTTGGTTTAATGATCATGTGAATGCATCATAATATCAGTGAGACAGTTACTGCCCAGAAAAGACACTATAGGCTCCAATAGAAAAGAAAAACATATGACAAAAGGTTAAATTGCTATCAACAATCAAGTTAATTACAAATCACTATAAATGATTGGACCCAAAAGGATACCAGCGATACCTACCTACTCTCCTGCTCGGATCATCACTGTTTACAGCCACCTTTTTGTAACTACGGTGCTGTGAACAGTAAATATGGCCTCCCACAGCGGGGTAATAACCCACAGAGGGACCCCGCTGAACACCAGGGACGTTTGCTGTCAAACTAACTTAGGCTATAAACTGTCAGGATGTAAACTGGGGTTACAGGCCAACTATGCTGAGGTTTTAGCAGGTTGGTTTGGAGTTTCACTCCTACAATCTTCAGCAGTCTCAGTTTGTCGCTCTCCTTCGCTGTGTAACCGGAGCAGTCTGTTGCTGTCTTTAGCTGCACTCGAAGCAAACTGATACCGCATCGACCACGAGAGTTGTCACACCGTAAATAACTCGCGTGAAACCATCATGTGGTTAATCAATCCGATAACCAATGGATTGATTCAATGAGTGCATTGTAGCATCTTTGCACAACGTTCATAAGGTTTGTATGGAATTCTGTAAGCAAGGTTATTTTATTTTATTTTATTTTGAGCAGCTTTTTAAAAAAAAAAAAAAAAAAGATTTGACTTTTAACAACAGGAAAACTTGTATCGTCGGCTAACTCATGTGGAACTTGATGATTTCATAATTATGGACTCGTCTGTCCCTTGTAAAGCACTTTGTAACGTGGATGATGAAAAGTGGTCTTTAATTAAAGAATAGTAACGAATATATCACCTATTAATCAAAAAGTCTAATCCCTGTAAACATACAAATAAAGTGCCAGTTGTACTGCACCTTTAGTGTGTTCAAAATGTCAGCAGGTTTAAGTCATGCTTTCATCATATATTGCATATTTCCAAAAACTGTTTTAGGCCAAAACTTAAAAGCACTCAGAGAAGGCGTCATGTTAATGTACCAGGTTCTTCATGTGCACCTCTCCACTCAGTTTAATTAAACTTGGCCAGGTAGTTTGGGCATAATCTTGCTGACTAAAAAGCAGACAGTCAAACAAGTGACACTGATCACCAAAAAAAGAAAAAACAAATCAAAAGGCTGCTTTGTTTGCAGGCCAGGACTCCTCTGAACATTTGCAGAGCCAATTTCTGCTACCTGATCAAACACAAGTCGTTAATCAAGATGAAATGGCAGGGTTAGGGTTAGCCGTGGCAGGATGTGTTATGTCTATGAGTGGTCCGTCTGTTGACATCTCAGGAAAAAATGTAAGAGTTCTTTTCAAATTTAGCACAAGTGTTCATTTGAACTCAACAATGAACTGATGAGGTTGTGGTCAATGATCACTGTGACCTCATTAAACATGTCGGTGGCCTTAATTCAAGGATTTATATGTTAATCATTTATTTAATGTCTAATAGGATAAAATGACGTCATCACCACATTTCACATCCCAAAGGTCAGTGTCACTGTGTGGCAATAAAGTGGTGCAAAACAACTTTCCTGGCAGTGTGTTATCAGCAGGAACAGGAGACCATATTTCAGATTTGGTGGGACTTGGTGAAGCTAGCCTTGGATGCCCACCTTGAATTTTAAGATGATTGTATAGATCTTGTGAATGTTTTAGTGTTCGTAGCTTCTTTTCCAAGTCTGCTGTCGTGTTTACAAATTTATGGTCAGAATCAACTAGTTTTCGCTGAACATAAAACTGATTTCAGAACTTTTATTAAATTCCTTAAAGTCTTCTTCGTTATATAAGTCAACTTGAATATATCTGGATGAAAAGCAATTTGTTGGAGAAACTGTGTCACGCGGTTACTCACAGTCAGCTAATTCAGTGATAAACACATTTATTAGTTGCGGCTCCAAACCCTCCGGCAGTTTCTCAGCAGTGCGTAAGCGAAGTTTACCGAGCAGCCCTTGAACGCAGCATCAGACTCCAGCTTCCTCACACGGGCAGACACGCAGCCAGCAGCCACTGTTTGGACCAACTAAAGTCTGCCGCTGCTCTTACTCTGTGGACGGCGTTAACACACCTGAACAACCCCCTCTCCTACCCGCCATGGAGCTCACGTTCCGGGGACAGCACCGGAGACGGCAGACGGCGGAGCGGAGGACGTGAAGGCAGCAGCGGAGCCGTTAGGAGCGAATAAACAAAAGGAGCCCGCCGCGCGCGAGGAGACGATGGTGGGGAGACGAGCTGCGGCGGCGGCGGTACCGGCACCGGGGGGACCAGCGGGCTTCACGTCGAGCCCACTTTACTGAAGAACCAACACGAAACTCCCAACAAAATCCTCCAGCATGTCGGATCCGAGCCACTGGTCTGCGGTACCGAGCCACAGCAAGTCCCATTTTGTTCCGGGAGCGTTGCTGAAGCGCTCCAAAAGGTAGTTACCAGGAGTTGGGATACGGGGGTTAAAACTAGTTTAAATTAACACCAAAGCTCATGTTGGGCTAAAATACTGCGTGATGTGAGTTTACTAGTCGCTGCTGCTGCCGGTTCGGTCTCTGGCTTGTTTTATTTAAGGTTAAAAAACGGTCCCAGCATAAGCTAGCTGCTCAGAAAGCCGCTTGGTTCAACGTTAATCCCGCCGTGTTGGTTCAGTCTAACGCTTTTAAACATAAAGCCTCTGAATGCAGTTTACAGTAAGTATTTGCTATAAAAAAGAATCAATGTTGTGAGAGGCAGGAGCTGACAGTGTACAGTTTCCTTTGTTAACACGCATCACAGCAGGTCTGGATGGACAAAGGCAAAGTGTGCAGCCTGCAGTTGGCACATGAACCTGAGAACAACATCACAGTTTGGGCTTTTCCATGGAGGCAAACACATCTGGGCTTCTCTGTTTGAACTGGTGGCTGCTGGTTGACTTGACTGGAGGTCATAGAGTCACCCTGTGTTGTGTTTACTGTCAGATGTGTGCAGATAAAACCTGTTAACTGTCTGATGCAGGCTGTGGGCTCTATGCACGATGGAGCAGAGATATTTTTTTTAATCGTCAGCTTTGATCGATGCTGTGAAAAGAAAATAGGTTAAAAAGCCCTTCGCGGTCTCCCACAGGTAAAGGTCTGGGGATCGCTTGTGTCGTCCAACCAGCAGTACACAACCTTTACCATAAGATGGAAGAAATGCCAAAAAACGTTGCGTCAACCAGCGATTATTTGATCAGTCCATCTGCAGATTGTTTTCTTGATTAAACCTCTGAAAAATACCCATCACAAGTCCTCAGAGTCCGACATCCTCAAACATCAAAGATTCTCATTAGACAACTTTGGACTTTTTGCTGTAAAAAATTAATTGCTGATTTCATAATTTCAGCACTTTTTGTCAGTCGTTTACGCTGATGCCATCTTTAAGACAAGCTCATTTGAGTGGTTCAAGTTTCAGGGTGTTTTTTAAGCGCTCCCTCCTTCTCTTCACACACAAACACACACTATCTTGGACATCTGTGTCTCAAGCTGGGCCTGCTGTTGCCGTCCACACCCCCCCAGTTTTTCTTCAGCCTGCAGTCTGTTGACAGGAGATTTCCTCTTTTGTGTTTTGGCTCTCGTCAGTCTTCATCTGACACGGCCATGCTGATGTGTCATGCCTGCAGATTAGAGTTGTAGTTACATAAACATTTCTCAAGGCAGAGCGGCTCTGAAGGCGGAAATAATCTCGCTTGGTTGAGTTAAATCTCGGTGGGCAGAGATGAAGAAGTTGGCCACGCTGAGTATCGTAATCCTCGTCTGTGCTAGACCGTGAAAAAAGCGTCCAGGGAATTTTCAGGAACTTTTGCAGTGGATAATGTCGTCCTGTCTGTAGCGCTCGTGCCTCCTCAGTGCTCTGGATGGTTCTGCAAATCTGAAAGTCTCCATCCGTTACCTGTGGGATGCATTTAGCTTGAAATCCGAAGCAGTATTCTGGTAATCGTGTCCATGGTGAAGGCTCACCTTGACTTATGTTTAGCTTGATTGACAGCATTGTTTTTTTAAAGCATTGTCAGGATTTGCTGCTCTTTGTCATATTTAATAGTAAAATAAAAATCTTTTTGGTTTTAGCCAGCGCTTCTCAAACTTTTTGAGCCACAACCCCCAAGATAACATAAGTTTGTGTTCGTGACCCCCCAGTTTGAATTTTTAATATATCGTGAGTGATAACTTTGTTGTTCAGGCACTAATGTGTTAAAAATAAATGTGTTAATTCCATAGATTCATCTCTTTACATTCACACGTTAATTTTCTGTTAAATGAATGAATGAACTGAATTTATTTCAAACAAATGAAAAGAAAAAAAAAACAAAACAAGAGAAAATAATTTTAAAAAGAACAAAAAGAATAATAATGTCGCAGAATCAAATCATAATATTAAAATAAAGGCGTGGGAAGAAGTATACAATTTTAATTTTGGCAGCGCTAATACACATTTATTTGATAAATGTAGGCTTTATTTTTATTTTTATTTTTTACAATGATCTGGCGACCCCCTGAAACTATCCTGGGACCCCAATGGGGGTCCCGACCCCCAGTTTGAGAACCACTGGTTTAAGCAACAAGAAAGATCTAAAGACGTCGCCTTGGACTCCTCGCAGCATCGTAAACCAAACAATTCTTCAAAAAATTATGATAAAAATAGTCGTTTGCAGCAGAGTAGAATATGTAAACACAGTGTAGATTAGCAGGGATGTGTTTAGTTCTGGATCTCCGTGCATTGTTTATCTGCTCAAATCTGCTCAAATCTGCAGCCTCCAAGTGAAGGTCTGCTGGTTCACACTCTGAGTCAAAAATAGTCTTCTGAAGACCTGTCTCAACAGTACATTTGTTGCAGCGTAGGAGAAAGGTCTGTCGAAAACCACCTCTACCGATCCAGTTTGTAAATGTAATAACTAAGTTTGAAATGGAATGAAACTAAACGCATTTTTCTCCCTCTCCTCTAATCAGTGCCCCTGTTCTGTCACAAACCTGTCTTTAGAGTGAGTGATGACTTGTTCTCGGCAAACGGCGGCTTTTAAATGAGTCGGAAAAAAGTAAAAACTGTGCTGAAAAATCTAAATTGCGTCTCCGCTTAAAAGACGTGATGTTCTGAAACGCAGTCAAAATGAAAAGTACAAGTTAAATATCTGTGAAAATGTTTTATAGGATTTAAAAATCTAGATAGTTTTAGGTAAACCAGACGTGTTTTGGTGTTGTTCTGTGCTCCACAACAGTCAGAGCTTTAGAGCAGTGGTTCTCAAACTGGGGGTTGGGACCCCCATTGGGGTCCCAAGATAATGTCAGGGGGTCGCCTAATCATTGCAAAAAATAAAATAAAATAAAATAAAGCCTACATTTATCAAATAAATGTGTGTTAGGGCTGTCAAATATAAAAGTGTGTACTTCTTCCCACCACTTTTTTGGACATGTTAATATTATGATTTGATTATGCGACATTATTATTCTTTTTTGCTCTTTTTAAAATTATTTTCTTTTGTTTTTATATTTTTTTCTCTTACATTTGTTCGAAATAAATTCATTCATTCAAAAGAAAATCAACGTGTTAATGTAAAGAGATGAATCTGTGGAGTCAACACATTCATTTTTAACACATTAATGCATGAACAACAAAGTTATTACTCATGAGATAATTAAAAATTCAAACTGAGGGGGTCATGAACACAAACTTGTGTTATCTTGGGGGTCGTGGCTCCAAAAGTTTGAGAAGCGCTGCTCTAGAGGATAACAGTCTGCTGCTTTAGAGGTCAAGTGTCGCCTTAATCTGCCGACTGCCACGAGGCTTTTGTGTCTGCAAGCTGCTGCTCCACACACACACACACACACACACACACACACACACACACACACATTAACACATACTTAATTATAACGACAATGAGTCAAGCATGTCGTTTACACTGTTTAAACGAACACAAATAGGGTTACTCAATGTCTCGTTCATCTTAACAGTCGATAGTGATGAAAGGAAACACTGGAGGTAACCGTGTGTTCCCAGCATTTGGTTTTTAAACATTGCTCTGTGCTAACGTCAAGTGTGAGAACTTCTAGTTGCAGCTTGCTGGAAACCTAATGAAGAGAAATGAGGCGGTGCAGTGCACAGGGAGTGGGCAGTGAATGCATCACACTGTAACCGTATTGTCAAGATAACACGCTAATACACCTGCGTAGCTCAGATAACCCGCTGTTTTCATCTGAAACTTACTGCATCTGTCAAAGTGATTAAGTTTTCAAATTTCAGATCCATGCACTCTTTAATAAATACCCTTTTCTATGTGGAGATTATTTATTTCAAGTGTTGTCGTTGCTCGTGGTTGCTTAAAATACACGTCGCTCAGTATGCAAACTGAAACCGTTTCATACAAACTGTGATAAGAAAATGAGACGAATGATGTGTAATCAGGGTGGCAGACTGTTGACTTCTGTCTTTTCCTGTTTGTGCTCCAGCTGTCGCAGCAGCAACAGGAAGAGCCTCGGTGTCGGGACGCCCTCACCCACGCTGTCACGGCCGCTCTCGCCGCTCTCCTTCCACACCGGTAAGATCTCCTTCAACGTTCAACGCGCTGACCTCCGAAATAGATGAAAGCGCAGATTGCAGCTGTAATACCTTGTTGTGCTTGCTTGAATATTATTTCACAAGCGCTGAGGTGAAGGAGGGGATTAGTGCCGGCCGCAGTTCAACAGAAGTGTGATGTGCAGTGTGGTGCCTTCGCTTTAGCATAACCCTCAAACTTCATGTTTTCTTGTGCCGTCTAATAATAACTCCACATCAGTGCGCTCTTGGACTGTGTTGTTCTGCTTTTGATGCACCAGTCTGACTCCACATTCGGTGCTCTTTTGCATGTCTACCCTGGTGTCAACGCACTGCTTCAGTTTCAGCCAGATCTCTATCAGTATTTGATACAGTCATGCACATCCTCAGGTGTCTTTTCTTATTCGGTTACTTGCACGTCTACACTGGAGTCGTGAGGCATGAACTTGGAACACAAACCGCGACCTAAATCACAATCTCCCCCAGATTAGCTGTGCATATGTCAGTCTGCCACTTTAGCGCAACGCCAGAGTCACAAATCTCTGCATCCTGTTGTTGTTCTGAAAGTTCTGATGATTCGTATCTCAGTTTGTCGAGCCTCCGCCCTGTGAGACTCTCTGGATGATCGATGTTGACAGAGCTCCTGTCAGAGAATGCAGACTCACAGAGGGTTAAACATAATGGATGTTAGGGGATGGAAGTCTCTGAAATTAATAAACCCAGCAAAGGAACATGAGAACTACCTCCTCCTAATGTGCAACATCTATGGATAAATATAACAAGTCACACGTTGGTGAATCACTGCTTTCCAACATGCAGCCCCAGCTAGCCCCATGCATCGCAGCATGCGCGACTTTACAGCATAAAATGCACTTCAGGGTAAATTAGTTATCAAATTTGTCATCGTACCAGGAGAAAACGACTTAAACCGAGCACTAATGAGCGAAACATCATCATAAATACGGTGGAGAAAACTTCTGCACAGACAACCATAAAAAATCAATTGAGGGATACAAGGGAGCGGAACACAGCATTAAAGATGCGAGCGAACAGTAACTATCTGTATTCAGTCCATAAAGTCTCTGATATGAAGAAGTCAGAAGGAAAGTTTGAACGGTGCTGTTGTTTATTTAATGATCTGTATGATTTCACATCGACTGGCGTGAACTCACTGCCAGCTCTAGACCTTCAGAAGGTCACATCTCTGGAGCTGTTTAGAGTTAGAAGGTAGAGACCTTGATCGTATTGAACATATTAAATGACTTTTAATTCAGCTGCGAGTAAAGATGTCAGTGTGCTGCTCAAGGATCAGCTGAGCACATTATTATTTATAAGCTATAGGGCTCTCCCACATGGTCACCAGTACAGTATTTAGATTTTCCAACTCTCTGGTGAAATTTACTTTGTTAACGCATCCATGTGATGTTTAATATGCTGGGAGGCACATCATAAAGGGATTATTTCCATGGAAAAACCTCCAAAAGAGTAGTTTTGGTACACAGAGATGAATTTTTAGGGGTTTAATCTAGGTCTAGACCCGATACTACTACACTACACCACTCCCCCCCCGCGCTGTTGCTGTGGAAACGCCCGCTCACTGCTGCCCCGTCGGACCAAATGCTCCGCACCCCCCACCCCTGAAATGAACACCCACCCACCACCACCGCGCGGCATCCCCAAATGTTCGGGATATTCATCATTAATTGGGGCCGAATATCCGGAGAACAGAAATTGCTGTTGGGACCAGCCCTCGTTTAATCAATGACCCGAGAGGGGGGCTTTAAGTTGTCAGCAGCCCTGAAGCCAGCATCTGGTTGACAATGTCAGACATGTTCAGTGACCCAGAGGACATCTACTATCAAACAGCAGCCATTAACTAAACTCCTGACTCAATTAAATCTGCATAATCCCAGTTAAACTTTAACACACGTGGTTTGTCAAGTGATATTTAACTATTAATGCACAAAATCTTTAGTTGGAAATAATGAGTCTGAATCTTATTTAAGTGTGCTTTTAATTGCCCAGGGTTAGAAGAGATAAAAATCAAGGTGAAATATAACACGAGCCAGAGAAGAAACTGTCAGCTGGGTGTGCTGCAGATGGGAAATTATTGTTAATGCAAAACATTAAGGTGAAATCAAGAGGAGCTCTTCATTTTCATTATAGAGGGACACAAACTCTTTTTTTTTTTTAATCTTCCGCTTTATCTGTCTTCACAAAGCGTACACATAATTGAAGGGCAGGAGATTTCTAAATTGTCGGTGTCATCCTCCTGCTTTCTAAATCAGCTGTGCACACACACAGTGTACAGCCCCTTAATGCCACAAAGCAGCTGCGCTCCATGAAAAGAGTTTTGCTCAAGAGCTCCTCATAGCAGCAGTATGTAGATGTGCTCCCTTTTGAACTCAATCACGTCAAGGATTAGCAAATCACAGAGTGCAATCAGGCTCTAATTGGGTACTCAGCCACTTGCGTATAAACAAACCGCAGTCTCTAGAGGACCCAGATCTCCTGGCTCGAGCAAAACCAAGCAGGACGAGGCTTCTCCCTGAATCGAGAGTTTTCGCAGATTGGTGGTGTGATGTTTGGAAAAGTAATTCCAAGATGATATGTTGGACGTTTCTAATCCCGCCGGGTCTGCCATGATTGAGGGTTCCTGCATAGACATGATGTCATCGTTTTTGGAAAGTTTCCACTCGTAAATGCGGTCCATGTGGTTTCCTCTGTTCTATTTTCACAAGTTTGTTATTACAGTTGTGAATAGTCGCGGTAATAACACTGTCCTTCCTCTTTCAGCGGCGAGCAGCCCTCTAGACAGCCCTCGAAATGTGTCCACCAATGCCTGCCTCAACTTTCCATTTGCCCGAAGGTATGCCAGCACAGCTTCATTAATCCTTTTCTTTCCCCCCAGGCTGATTTATTTGGTTTGCTGGATCTTACGAGTGGGATTTAATTGAAATATTTATTGATGGAAGCACATTTTATAGCCTGCCTCGCATTTCATTTGAACAGTTAATATGAAGGGTAGCGCTCTTTTTTTTTTTCTTTTCTTTTTTGTAGTTCTATAAATTCCAGCACTTCCCTTGCAGAGAGCTATGTCATTTGCCACTAAATCAAATAAAAGATCCATTTAAATCCGAGCAAAAATTCTTTGATTATTAGTGAGTTTGTTAGAAGCTTAATCATCATCCATATCATTGTCTGAGTAAAAACTGCATCACAACAGAATTACTTTGGATTAATTAATTTAAAAATTGAACAAATTGAACAGTGCATTTAGTTTTCAATGAATTTCTGTTTCTTTTTGGGAATTGGTTGGATTTTAAGACTTTTTCTTGCTGCTTCATACATGAACAAAACCCAACTATGTAGTTTCCAACCAACAGAATCCTTTAATTACTTTTTCTGTACCTAAAATCAACCCTGTCAGTTACTGATTAAGAATATCATGAACTGGAGGTACTAGCTGCGGTTTATTTATTTGTTTCCCATCCCTGCCACAATAGACATTGAGGGCACTATATGAAAATTCAGGGCTTAGTTTGTCAAATCCTGCAAGCTTTGGACTGTACGTTAAAATTAAAGCAGCTCGAGTGAGTCTGGCTTCCTGAGCCGATGTAGCTGTTGTTGAGATTAGACAAAGTGAACCCAAATGAACAAAACACAAATTAAAGACCGAACTAAATGTAAGTCGCCATCACACACCGAGCGTTTCCTGAGATCCGCCGTGCGTTGCTGGAACAGAGGCCGACAGTCTGCAAGACAGGAGGAGGCAGAAGTGAAGCAGCAGCCAGGTGACTGAGGCTGCCTCAGCCTGGAGCGTTCACACCTTCCCCCCTCTGCCAGGTCTCCTTACAGCCGACTCCTTCTCGGCAGGATGAGTGCAGGCAGATCGAGGGTACCCCCAAAGCCCACTCACACATCGTTCGACCTGGTTCCCATAGCAACACGCTCGTCTCGCTCCAGGCATGTGTAGTTTACAAGTGAGGCGGCGCCTTATAGACACCCAGGAACAGTCATTAAAAACTCATGAGCGGTTCAGGTGCATCATCCCTCACACATCTGCTCGGCGAAAATTGTTGCCGGCGTCAGCGTCGAGCTTACCGACACAATAAAAAGGCAAACCTCGAGTATTTAGCCATCAAAGTTGAGGGTCTGTTGGATTCTGTTTCTTCTTTTAACTACACAGAAGTACCCCTCGACACAGACAAACATATTAGCATTTAATCCTCTTCTGTGCTGACAAAAAAAAAAAAAAAAGAATTCTAAAAATGCATCACTTTGGTCGTTTGTTCATCACTATGATGCTACAACACAAAGAATCAACACCACACAGAAAGAAACAGTTTGAAGCTTTCCAGTTCATTTCATGTAAATGCTTAATGGGAAGTAGGTTTTTGTGATGAGCTCATATGATTTACAGCTTTTTCTAGCCTTTTTCAAAGCATGTTTATTATGTTTATGTTTCTTCATTTTTGTTGTTTCTGATTCAGTCACTGCACATATATAGAATATTCTAAATGTCTTGGACCTGTGAGTGCTTTCATTCAACCTGGGTTAAATTTTTATGCAACATGTTTCCTCTGCTTGCAAACAACATACAATCCTCCTTTTAATCACTGCTATTGGGATTTTTAAGCTTTTGCTGTTCCAAAATCTACGGACACTAAAGTAACACGATTCTTCCACTGGCCATGTTTGGAAGTCAAGAGTTCTCTCTGTTATGTAAAAACGGATCTTCAAATTAATTTAGTTTGCTATCTACTCTGTGTATTTGGCCAAACGAAAACTGGCAAGGAAGGCAACATTGTCAGTACTAATCCCTCAGTTGAATGCCAGGGGTCACAGGATCACTTGCGCAAGACTCCTAAAACTCACTGAAACGCTCTCTTTGCTTGTTTTTTTTTTTCTCTTTTCTTTCCCTCTGTTGCTGTCGTGATCTCAGTCACTTGGCTCGCGCTGACAGGTAGCTTCTTTTAATATTCTTTCACCCCTGTCTGTTGCTGTTGAAAACTTGTGTTTTGTTTTTCACTACATGTTCTTCTCTTGGAGTTGATGTTTTCCAAAGCATGGCATTGTGCAACAACATAAAGAGCTGCTGTGAATCAAGTGATGAGAAAGAGAACCTTATTATATATGATTTAGAAAAACAAGACATCAATTTCATGCTCTCGTAGTCACAGAACTCCCCCGTCATCTGTTATGTAAGGAATTGCACATATGAAATGCTAACTAATGCCTATGCTGCCGAGGCTTATGTAACACGCGTGTCTTTTCCTCTCAGAGCTGAGGGCCGGCGATGGTCCCTGGCGTCCCTCCCCTCATCTGGCTATGGAACCAACCCGCCGAGCTCCACCGTCTCGGTAGGTCACCCCCCCGCCCTGCCAAAAAAAAAAAAATGGCACCGTCCTCCCCAGTCGATTACATGTCAACCAGGCATTTCTGACACCTCACTCACCCCAAATAGCACATTCGTTTATGCAATGAGGGACAGCGAATGCCAAGACCGAGATGACAAACCGCTAATTGTTTTCCTCCATCGTCTGCTTCAGTGAGTCATTCTCCCAGTCTGTGGAACTAGGTGTTAGAAGTAATACATACAGTCTGTGTGTGTGTGTGTGCATGTTGATGAGGAGTTAAAGCAGTGTGTGTGTGTGTGTGTGTGTGTGTGTGTGTGTGTGTGTGTGCTCTCGCTGTATAAGTTATTAGATTAAATACTCTAAAGTGGCATTGATTTTTGACTGCCTCTCAACAAAGCATCACACAATAAATCCCACGTTGCTCTACACACAGTTCAAAGGGAAGGATGTAAAGCTTATAAAAATGATTTTGATTCCAGGATTTAGTCTGAGGTTTTAGGAATATTACGTATCAGACGTCTTGTATATACCGCACGATGTGGAGAAATGGCAATCAAATGAGCAGTTTGAGAGAGAGCGTGTTAAGTCCGTGGTGAATGTCCGCCATGTGGAGCTATTATAGGGAAGTTTATTGGGTAGACCCGGGCACAGGCCCAGAGGTCAGCGGGGACAATAGGGCTCTTCACTGCCCTCTTTATACGCAGGCATTAGAAAGAGCCTCCACAGATGCTGTCCCTGTGGCGCCCTTCTGTTCGCGACACATTAAACAGATTGCCGGCAACTTAAATCACTGCGCCCCATGCAGTTGTACGAGTTTACTCAGGGCCTAAGCAGACATGAAAATAACTTACTTGCGCAGATAATGATGTTTACACTCGTCCCTAAATTGGCTGGCGTTCAGTTCATTTTTCATGCTTGTGACTATTATCTCAAATTCGCACACTTGCTAGATTTCTGTGCCTCATTTGTATTCGAGGCACATTGAAAGCCTCCACATTTTCTTATCAGTCGGAGCTTATGTTGGCTTCTTGTTGGCGCAGGTTTGACGGAAGTAAATAAAATGCGAGTGGAAAATCCCAAACAGCCACATGCTGGTTGCTGGAAGGAGTAATTCATCAATAAGTCAACCGTCACGTATTTAAGAAATTAGATCATCAGCAAGGAAATGATTAACATCTTAATCTGAGAGGCCACAATACGTTTTGTTCTGCCGTGTTTCAACCTCAGCTTTGCCCAACTTGTCTGAGCATGTGTTTGTGGGTTTTAGCAGCACTGACCTATCCCTCTGTAACGCAGTGATGCCACGTAAAAGACAAGCAGCGATGTCCTCTTTACAAAAGGAGGCAGCAGGCAGAGTTGTGATCTTGATTTTGATGAACGCATATTGCCGCATATAGCACCTTTTAAATCTGACCGGTTTAACTCGGTCTCACTAATCATCCACTTGGCAACGAGGCTCAGTCAGTGTTGGAAGCTGTTAGTCTTTTGTAGCTTTGCAGTGAAATGTTGGAATGTGTTGCATCCAAAATATGTTGTCGCTGGCTTTTTACTGTCTCTGTGAGGCCCTTTGAAGCTCGAGTCAAACCAGTCACTTTTATTGGGTCGTTAAACATAATTCCAATCTTTAACACAATAAAAAGAACGAGTAAAAGTAGGTAGCTGCAGCACCATAATAACCTCACCAGCAATGTGGCGTTTCTCTTTCATGACTTTCTGAATTTACCTGAACAAATGTCGCTATCAGCATTTAAAGTATCATTCAGAGTCATTTTTAAAAGATCTTAGGTTGGCTGAATGTGACTTCTGTTTTGGCTCAATCACCAACAAATACATGGGAATATTTGAAAGCTATTTTCTTGACTGATGGTTCCATCTTTGTGTCCGTAGTCGTCCTCGTCCTCCCAGGAGCGTCTTCACCAGCTGCCCTACCAGCCAACGCAAGACGAGCTGCACTTCCTCTTCAAACACTTCCGCAGCACAGACAGCATGACAGACGAGGACGGACGGCCCTCGCCGGTCATACGGCCTCGGTCGCGGAGCCTCAGGTAGCTAATCCTGCCTCATTTTTCTTTCGTAATGCTACATATTGATGAAAGGAGAAATGTGCCGACTCGGTAGTTTCTGCCCAATATAGCAAAAAATCAAATAGCGATGATCGCATCTTCCTAATAGTCGGCCTTCAGTGTGGGAGAAGCTTTTGTCTTGATGCTTATTTATGTAGGTGATAAAAATGCACAAGGGAGCGGACTGCAATTTACTGAAATAACACAACAGTGTCACCTCATTTTTTTTATTTTTTCGAGACTCAAAACTTACCATCAGTCGCATCCTTTGACAGTTTTTTTTATTTTTAAAGGTAAAAATGCAGACAAAAACATTGGTACATATTTACCCATCATGTGATCAGTGATGTGACAGAAAACGTCTTGAGTTGTAAAACTTTTAAATATCTACACTTTAGCCACTCTAAGATGACAGAAGGGTTAGCGGGTTTAAGAAGTGTTAACCACCTGTTTTACAACCCAGTCTGAACGCAGTCTAAACATCTGTTTTGTGCAGCTTTGGGAATAATCATTAGACCGCTGCCACCACAGCTTCGTGCCGCCTCCTTTGCGGTTCTTGGTGGAGCTATACTTCGTTTTCTTCTAAGCGTTCTAATGGACAGCTGTTTCCCTTTTTCCAAGCTCGCATTCCTCTTTGTTTAGCACCAGGATGACTGTCATCTCATAATTCTCCTCTTTTGGGCATCGTTGGGTGTTAATTTAGTTTGGATGATCTGTTAACGTCACATGCACACCCAGAGCTTCTGTACAACTCCAACTATGTTTTCTGCCATTTAGTGTGAATTTTGAAATCTTTTATTACATCATGTTTCTTAAGATAATTTCTTGGATGTGTTGAAATGATATGAGATTTTCTTCATGTCTTTTGAAGATAGATTTTGTAAAGAAGACACCAGGTGGTCAAATAATTACTTTCAAAGCTGTACTGATTCTTGGTCCATCATTAAGTTAATTAAATTGATATTTTTTTATGCAGATTAAATGCAGTAATCCTTCCGAAGGGATTACGTACCTCTGTGGAGCATTCCAGATTAAATTTGGACAGCAATTGCATGTTTTGAACTGCGCATAAGGTCACCGTATCATTACATATTTGTGGGCTGTCGGGTGTCAAGATGTCTCTAAACAAAACAAATGCACAAGCAAATACAGCACTTGGCGCCTCAACTGCCTCCGATTGATCGCACAGGCCTGCTGGCCGACATGCAGGTGGAGATCGGACTGCAGAGCTGCGTGGTTTCGACAACTTTTGTCTGTTGGCTCTGCTCTGTGCTGTTTGTGCGATGCCTCGGTGCTCCGTGTTCTGGCACCACAGTGTGCCATGCGTGGGCGTGCTAGCTAACAGAGCGCCTCGGGGATCTAGCCGCCGAACTGTAGTCGGGGGTAGGCTGGCTCAGGGGGGTGGGGGGGCTGATGCAAAGAGCCACGGTGAGCTGCAGCAGTGTGTGCTGGGCAGCAGCCATCCGGTGAAACAGAGGCGTCTTTCATGACAAGAAAAAATGGCTTAAGGAGTCTGTTTGCATGTGATAGGTTTTCCCTCCATCTGTTCCGTTTGAAGCTTCATCAAGCAAGGTTTTTCTGCAAAAATACACCCGTCTCATCGGCCTAAATACTGAGGTGGTGTTGCAGTAAATGACTAATTGATTGATGTTGATGATTCACACAGTTTGGCCAGGAGAAACCTCTGCTATCGCTACAGATATGTCTTCAAGAGAAACATCAAAACCTACCAGTGAAATCCACCTTGATGGCAGCTTTAGCAGCTTAAGAGCTCCTGAAATCGAATTCTGGCTCGCAATATTGCTTTTGGCAAGCTGAGATCAAAAATAGTATAGAGATTGAACTCAGAAAGCCTTTGCAGTTACACTCAAACTGTGAGTTCAGAGTTGATGTGTGTATGTTTGGTCGGGCTGAACTGACTCGACTGCCGGCCATTTCTAGATAACCGTGATGGCCTCGGTTACGTAACCATGACCACACCCCATCCTAGCTTAATGGCTCAGAGACGAGACGCATTGACTTGTGCATTCATAAATGTTGCTGTGTTGATCAGTTAAAATATTACTGATGTGTTGTTTTGTTTCTGCCGTAGCCCTGGGCGATCAAGCGTCTCCTTCGATAATGAGATAGTCATGATGAACCATGTTTACCGAGAACGTTTTCCAAAGGTATGTATGAAATATACATGAATTAGCATTTGCACTTGACACATATTTGTACCACGAACACTGTGAATTGCTCAGTTTGATGCACATATGCATTGTTAAGCAGTTACAAAACCAAGTTTGGTTGTTATTCCACCTGATGAGCAACAACAGCAGAATCAGGGGCGTCTTGAAATACAGTTGGTTGGGTTTTTTTTCTTGTTCCAAGACAGTATGGCATAAAAACTTAGTCTCAACAGGTGGCAAAATAATTGTTGAATCAGTGGTAATGATCTACGACCATAGAAATCCACCCACAGAAATACTTTGGACATTTGGTGCCACGCAGAGTAAAAATCATAATTACTGCTAACTTGAATGTCTTGACTCTGTATTCGTGTGCAGGCCACAGCCCAGATGGAGGATCGCTTGTTGGAGATTGTCACCCACTGCTCTCCAGACAGCTCCCTCCCGCTGGCTGACGGGGTGCTGGGCTTCATCCAGCACCAGTTGGTCGAGCTGGTCAGAGACTGTCTGGACAAGTCCCAGAAAGGCCTGGTGACTTCCCGCTACTTTGCTGAGCTGCAGGAGAAGCTGGAAAAGCTGCTACACGAGGTGAGGGGGGAAAAAAAGCCACTGGATTTAGGTCCTGCAGGACTGATGTAAAAATAATGTGGGTCAAATATTGACTTGATAGTGTTAGAAAGCACAGACTCCCTCCCTGAATGCAATCAGTCATTTTGTGTAGGAAGGTGGGCATTAACCACACTCTACTTTAAATGTCTTTAACATCTTTAATTTCTAATCCCTATATCATTGCTAGAGGCAGAACAGGCAGTTAGGTTAATCATTTTGTAAAGAAAAACTCATTAAAAAGACATTATGTTGTAGCAGCCATCCCCTCACAGAGCTTAAGTCTCTTTGGAGGCCATCTTGTGCTGGTGCCTTAACGTCCCACCACATTTTCCACACTCTCGGACTCTTGGAGGCACAATCCTGCTCAGTGCACGAGGCTTTCCGTGAGCGTGCATATCTGCCTGCTTTCCTGAAAGGACCTGCCAATAGTTTATAGTGAAATTAGTGACGTATGAAAGCTCCACAAAGCAAGCACAGATAGTGTCACGGAACAAATACACCGGGAAGTTTATCTGCTAGTGACGGCGCCTGGCTCTTCACTGTTATTTATTACACATTTGTAGAGCTGTTTGCATTTGTGTCAGATTCACAGATGTTTTTTTCCTGACTTTCGGTAGTTTGCTAAAAATATCTAAACACTGTAATGTCACAAACAGGCTTTAATAAACTCAGCAGCTCATTAAACTGTGAATGAAACGCGAGTGCACATTCACTTTAAAAATACGACGATGCTTTGTTTCCAAGCAACGTGTGTTGTCTTGATGGTTCGTCCCGTTCCTCCTTCTCTGCACCGCTTCCAGCCTGCACGCATTCAAACGCTGAAGTCCTGCAGCTGTGACGTCAGTTAAGTCTGCGAGGGTTTAGTGCTTAGGCTTTAGGGTGGAGATTGGGATCGGGCCAAAGAGGAAGCACACCTCAAAAACAACTCCTTTGTGTTGTATACAAGCACGCAACTTGCAAGTTTTTCGACCACTGAAGTATGCACAAATACTTTATTCATGCTTAGTGTTCAGTGTTTATGCAGGACTGAGGATCTATGAACTGAGGCATTGTTGTTGGAGGAAAACAATCTTTGTTTGTTGTCAGCTCCAGTCTAGTGTTCCGACCTGAACGGCTCTGTGCTGTTCATGAGAATGCTGTGAGAGAGGAGGTGAGAGGTCTGAAGGCAGCACAGTTCAGCACTGTACTGTTTAACACATTAACAGTTATTGCTTCAGAAATTTTTTTTCTCTCCTTTGTTTCATTTTCTCTCTCCAGGGCTGCGATTGCTTTTTGAGACGCCGTTAAGTGGCCACCTGTTCCTTCGGCTCATACCTCGCCTTGCAACAGACATAAAGCCAACTTCCTCAATGTTATGCTGCAGTTTCACGCTGAACTCTTTAACCGTTCGCTCAGATGCAAAGTTATGAAACGGGATTGATCGAACCCGGCTGAAACGAGCAATCAGGCGCATCGCTCGATAACCGTCTGATAGCCAAAAGCACGCACAGTAAATCGTTAGTGGAAATTGTCAGCGACGGTGAGAGCCACTTTTGTCACAGGTCTTGTGGTAAAATATTAGTTTCTATAGCAACCTCTTGCCGTGCTTCTCTGCATGCTGTCAGACAGAAGGCATGACCAACTCGCTGTACCTCCAGCTGAACCAATAAGTCTGTTCCCATACAGTGGAGCAAATGCTGTCATATGTACACACACACACCCACGAGACGGGCTTCGTGAGCCAAGGCCACTTTGTTAGGTGTTACAGTCTCAGCGATAATATGTTGCTTTCTCAAACTTAAATTTTCCATGACTCTTTATTTGTGATTTAAAATATGTAGGGACACATGGTACTGTTGTTGTTGTTGTTGTTGTTGTTTTAGCTTTTTTTTTTTTTAATTTTAACACTTGCTGCCCGATTGCTTGCTTGTGAAATATCATCTGGTATACAGAAAGTGACAGATTTTGTTCTTTTGCAAATAGCAAGTGAGAAAATATCTGGTGCACTGCCTCCTGAACTTTGAAAACAAAGGCAGCTTTATGAGAAACAACGCTTTGACTGTGAACGCGGCCTTTTTATACATTCGCCTACCTGTAGCTGTCGTCTATGCGCCACAGGTGATTTTGTCAGACATGTGTAGAAACTATAATGAAAAAGATATCAGGGAATAATACCACAGAAACAATAAAAAGTGCTTAACCAGATTCTCCCTATGGACCAAACGCTGAATAACACGGCCGTTGAAGAATTGGTCGTGTGACTTCCTGGCAACAATACTGTCTTTCTTACACTTTCACAGTGTGACATTCATGTTAGTAACTTTGGTCCGGCATGACCGGAAGATGAGATTAACATAACCACTGGGATCTGTGGAAAAAATGAAATGAATATAATAGATTTTGGAGGTGCTGGGAGGTAGATTTAGTTGCGTTTGAACAGAGCCAGGCCACCACATTCCTGCTGGTTCCACTCTTGATGCTAAGCTAACCACCTGCTGACTGTAATATTATATTTAACAGAGGGATGACAGTGGTTATGATCTTTTCATGTTGCAGGCCGTATAAAGACTCGAACACAAATGCACCGTACACTGTGCAGGCAACCAGTACAGTTCCAGTTCCCAGTCAAACTGTTGTTAATCCAGTCATCTAAAAAAGAGGCCACGGATGACTAATTAAGACTCCACCCATCCACCCACTTGGTGATTATTCTAATAATTCCTCTTGGTTTTACATGACGTCATCTCTGATGCTGTTTGGTCAGGCAGCGTCTGGTATTTCTACGATAGCCTTATGCTCAGAATGCAGCGTTTTATATATTTCATTTTCAGTTTCAGGACTCGGCAGTACTTCTGCTGGAGCCTTTTTCGGAGGTGGTGCACTGGCACTAGGGGTAGCAAACTGTGCCCTCTGTTGTGATTAGACAACTAAGCCCCGATGACCTTAATGACCCCATTTGGCACATCCGATTTTTCAGTCTGACATGAAAGTTTAACTGTTGTGTAGCCATCGACAGAGAAAGTCCCAGAAACTGGTTGTTCTTGTTGTTTTTTATTGAGTTGCCTGTGATGCATATACCCCATCATTTATTCCATATCTTAAAATGTGAATACTTGAAAATCAGTGCTTTCTAATTTGCTCCTTTTCTCCCTTTGACTGATTCTAAGTTACAGGATTAGAATTACATTTTTTTTTAATTTTATGCTTTCACAGCACAACAGATTTAAAAATAAAATAAAAATGTACATGTATGATTTTAGATGTGGTTTGTCCAATTGAATTTCCCTTCTGGGATAAATAAAGTATTTTTCATTCTTTCATTCATTCATTTCATCCAAAGTCCTGCATAAATAAACTTGACTGTCATTTCCCCCGTCCAGGCCTACGAGCGCTCTGAAAGCGAGGAGGTAACCATCATCACCCAGCTGGTCAGGAAGATCCTCATCATAATCTCTCGGCCGGCCCGCCTCCTTGAATGCCTGGTAAGCTGTGGAAGAGAAAATCTCTTCCTAATTGAAAATGAGATTAGTTTGATTGAAAACCGGCAGAAGGTAATTCACTTTAAAGCAGGACAGAAATTAGATTCTGACCTTTATTCCATCTTAGAAAGTGGATATGTGTCACCAGAACATGAAGCCGATGATCTTTGAATGTTGCTAAAGGTTTCCACTTCAGTCATTAAAAGTATTAATTAAAAAGTGTATTAATGTAGATTTTTTTTTTTTAATATCCTCTCTATACCAATGACAGGAATTTTTTAAAAATGATTTTAGCTGTGAAGGACCTCAGGAGCTAAATTTCTCTGTTAAAATACAAACTTTCTTGTCACCTGTAATCAACTATAAGGGAAACGTTTGTTGTGTTCATTACTTCAGCTCTTGTAATGTTGAGTCAACAACTCTGAATACAGGTTTGATCAGAATCGTAAATCAAGACTTAAAGCCTCTTGGATCAGATTATCTAAAAGACTACGCTGCCTTTAAGTCGAACCATTTACACGCTTGTTTTTGCTGCCTTATGTTCAGTCTGCCAGAATATTTCACTTCAGAATCTCCACATTGATTAAACTTGGATGCTGTTGACAGGAGTTCGACCCGGAGGAGTTTTATCATTTACTCGAGGCAGCGGAGGGTCATGCTAAAGTTGGCCAGGGGATCAAGACGGACATCCCACGGTACATCATCAGCCAGCTGGGCCTGACGCGGGACCCGTTCGAAGGTAAAGGAATTGTCCAGTGAGGCCTTGTACTCCGTTCACACTGAAGAGGAACCAGTTGTTGCTCAGATCAGATGCTCTCGTTGTAATGAGCCAGTGTGCTATCACATTGAACCAATGGACATTTAACATGCATGCACATTTCTTCACTCACTGTCTGAACAATAAGAACATCAGAGGTCTTCAATGAGAAGTTTGATTTAAGGATGGAAAGAAAGCCAGCTTGTATTTTAGGGCACGCATTCATGATACGTGACACATCGCGTCAACGTGCCGTCTCTCTAAACTCTCTTCACACTATATGCGCCCCATATGGAGAAGATGGTCTGATTAGATTTCTGCATACATTTGCATGTTGGTAGTTTCCCAGAAATTGCTGTAACTCCTTCACACTTTAGGCTAACAAGTTCAACTCACACGATGTATACAGTAGGCAGAGACGAATGTGTCGGTATGAAGACAATTATTGGAAATTAATGGCATAATTAGCTTAATTAGAATTACACCGATTTGTCTTTGAATACTCAATAGTACGTCTTACAAGTTTCACACTAACACCACATGTGTCCCATATGGAAGAGATGATCTGATGAGACTCTCGGGGTGCCTTGCTGCATAAATTAGCATATTCACAATGTCAGCATTGTTGACGACTGTGAGCACATGTGTTCTTTTGTCACGGGGAACTTTTATTTTGTCATTAATACCTCGAGACGTCTTCTGTTATTTTCACTTCCTGCCTTTGTTACTTTTTAATGAATTATTTTCTCGAATAAGTGTCATAGAAAAACCACACGTCTAGCAGTTCAGACCAGAGAAAGAATCCCTTCAGTGTAACTTGGAATTCCAGTTCAGGAACTTAATGAATTTCAAGAAAAACGTCACTGCAGCATAACAATCCCCGGCCTCGCATTGCTAAACATCCGCGGCACATGACAAGGCTCAGACGAGACGGCAAGTTCGCAGGAAAGTTTCTAAACACCGTGTGAAAGAAAAGAGTACCAGAGATGGAGAAGTAAGGCTCAGTCGTGGGAGTTGAGGATCGTTTTTGTAATGTTAAACCCAGTCTCTTTCTGTTATTTCTAGACATGGTACAGCTTGAGCAGTATGATGCCAGCCCTACAGTGTCGGTGGAAACAGATGCAGCTGTGGAGGTAAACTTTTACTCTTATTGCTAATTTACTAAGCGCACACAGTATTTGATAGTCAAAGAGGATATGGGTTAAGATTCAAAGAGTAGATGCTCTCTGAACACACACTTTGTTCAAGTGCAACCCATCCTTAAAATAGTTTTTGAGCCACCTGTGCATGCTGCGCTAAATCTGTCTCCAGAGGATCGGGACTGTTGTCTTTTTGTTGTTTCCAGAAACATAGTGACCCATTTTAGTGTAAAAGGGTACCATAAATATTTTAAATCAGGGCGTTCTTTTTATTATGTAGGTTACAGGAAGCTAGAACATGTGTAACTTGAAAGTAAATGTCTGAAATAGTAGAAATTTGTTCTGGTAGTAGCATAACAAATGGTGAATTTAAATGTTTATAAAGCCCAAAGTCCCAAATGGATTTAAATGTAACCTCACTCGTTGGCTCTTTAAATGCTGAAGCAGTATATTCTGCAAATGTCCAGGAATATGAAATATAATTCTCCCAGTAATCACACTCTTATTGCTTCTACCGTGTTTCATTTAAACACGTCCACCTGCATCATGTTTCTGCTTCTTCCGTGTAGAATAAGGCCCCACAGACGCTGACTCCAACTCGAAGAAAGCCCCTTGAGAGTGATTTTGAGACCATCAAACTCATCAGTAACGGAGCTTATGGGTAAGATGGAAAGTCTATTGTGTCAGTTTTCATTTCTTTTTCTTGGAATTGATTATGTTTTCTAACTCAACTTGCTGCAGAGTTTGTTTTTTTTTTGTACCAAAACTTGGAAGATTAAAAAGAAAAACTCATTTCATTCAGATTTCACTCTCATCTTTTTGTTGTAATGGTGACTGTGGATGAGCATAACACAACAGAGGTAGTGTCAGACAGAGATATCACATCTAAGCAGCTTTGAACTACAACTGCAATCGAAAATCTGAAATGTAAAATTTATGCCGATACTCACAAGTAGCAGCAAGTAGCCAGTAAAAAATGGGTCTCTGTTTTTGTCAGTGTTTAAAGTGTGAATATCCCTTAAAGATTTCTTGAGCCTGTTGACTGTTGGCTGTATGGATTTCAGGCCTAATGTGGTTTGTGGGTTTTTTACAGCGCGGTGTATCTGGTCCGCCACAAGGAGACGCGCCAACGCTTCGCCATGAAAAAGATAAATCGCCAGAACCTTGTGCTGAGGAACCAGATCCAGCAGGCGTTTGTGGAGCGGGACATCCTGACCTTTGCCGAGAACCCGTTTGTTGTTTCTATGTTCTGCTCTTTTGAGACACGACGTCACCTGTGCATGGTCATGGAGTACGTAGAAGGTAAAGTGCAGAGAGGCTGCGATGACTGATGCATTTTTACATTTTGCAATGTTTAACGTAGTCTAAACAAGAACCGTTTACAGTGAGTGCAAATAGAGAAATACCACAAATTTCTTGAGTGTTTACATTACCTGCAGCTAATGCGGGGAAGTCCAAGAGTCAAATTTGCAGTGTCCAGTAGCACATACATGGTTTGTGTTGCTTGAACAGTCACCCCTGCGTCTTTGGTCTGAAGGTGTTCTGTTTTGTTCAGGTGGAGATTGCGCCAACTTGCTCAAGAACATGGGCCCGCTGCCCGTGGAAATGACAAGGATGTACTTTGCTGAAACAGTCCTGGCTCTGGAGTACCTTCACAACTATGGCATTGTGCATCGGGATCTCAAACCTGACAAGTGAGCACATGGATCAACTCCCACTTCACTCCCGTCAAACATGTTTTGCATGAGATCAGCATCGTTTGTAAATACTGGCTCTCCTTTAAAAATACGTTTATGCTGACCCAGCTGTGACTCAGGGTTTTTGCTTTTTTATTAGGATTTGTTAAACCCGACATTATTGCTAACAAATGTGGTCTGGTCTTTGTTTAAGCACATGTAGAGTCAAGAGTTCTTCCTTTATGTTGATGACTGTGTTTTGTCTTTTTCCAACCCACAGTTTGTTGATTACATCCATGGGCCACATCAAGCTGACGGACTTTGGTCTGTCCAGAATCGGCCTGATGAACATGACCACCAACCTCTACGAGGGTCACATGGAGAAAGACACGAGAGAATTTATTGACAAACAGGTGATGTACAAAAACAAACGTCTTTCTGCATCGAAGAGAAGTAATCTAAAAGGAATGATTGCAGAGGCTGCTGGTTCTCTTGATTTCAAACTTAGCTTTGTTGGTTTGCTTGTGCAGGTGTGTGGAACTCCAGAGTACATCGCCCCAGAGGTGATCCTCAGACAGGGCTACGGGAAGCCGGTGGACTGGTGGGCGATGGGGATCATCCTCTATGAATTCCTGGTCGGCTGCGTTCCGTTTTTTGGAGACACTCCTGAAGAGCTTTTCGGACAAGTTGTCAGTGGTGAGTGTTGAAATAAAAAAAAAACTTTTTATTCATTTATTTATTTATTTTTTAAATATCTAGTTATAGATGTAAGAATCAACGCTCTAGTAGTGGCAATTTTCAAAAGCCTACATCAGAGAATCAAATCTTTCTGAGATTAATTTATTAAGTTATCCTAGAATGAAATTAACCAGAGATTACTTTATTTATATACAAAATGTATAGATGTGTTAAAAAAAAAAAAAGGGCAAGATATCAGTTATATTAAATACCTTGAAAATATATTTTCTAAAGCAAGCTTGGGATGGTTTCACTTCCCTTTTTGAGAAAAGTATGTTGAAAAATACTGCTTATGAGAAACAGCAGTGACAACAGAGGGTGTTTCTCCACACAGAATAGGGTGCAAATGGTCTCTCTGCTTTTTTTTGTGGCGAAGCAGTTTCTCAATTACCACCATCTGAAATAGGAAAAAGTCACTTTAAGTAAAAAACAAAACAAAACAAAACAAAACAAAACGTGATGATCAGTAATTTCTAAACTTAGACACCTGAACTTTGAGTTTGTTTTCAGTTTGCTGCTTTTATTTGTGGTCCGCTGATTGCTCTGTTTTGCTGTGATCGTCAGATGAAATCATTTGGCCTGAAGGAGACGATGCCCTACCTGCTGATGCCCAGGACCTGATCACTCGCCTGCTGAGGCAGAGCCCTTTGGACCGAATGGGAACAGGTACAGTGATGATAATGCCGTTTGATGCAGGCCGATATTGAAAGATTACAGCGTTTCCTCAAAGTCATAACAATCTGATAGAATGATGGAGGATTTCTTTGTAACTGCTGATCGCTGAACTTGATCCTGTGTTGATAACTGTGAAAACTGTGTGGTTGTAGGTGGAGCCTCAGAGGTGAAGCAGCACCCGTTCTTCCTGGGCTTGGACTGGAACGGACTCCTCCGGCAGAAAGCTGAGTTCATCCCTCAGCTGGAGGCGGAGGACGACACCAGCTACTTTGACAGTAAGTTACATTCGAGACTGTTTACAGTTTGTTGCGGAATATTACATAATGACTAAAGGCTTCAAGAACTGTTGAGAGCAAAATATGAACCAGAGTGTGGGCATTGAACAGTATTCGTTGTGGCAATTGAAAACAAAATGTCCCTTATAATTCAGAAGACCCCTGCTGTTTGGACATTTATATACAAAAGAAGTCAACAGATAACATTTTGCAGATGACATTCTCCATATTTTTTTTTTTTTAGAATAATGAATTAAGAGTAAGTTAAGATGCAGCTGAGCTGGTTGATAAATCTCTTTGGGATTAGACTCTTGAGTTAAAAGTGTGTCCTTCTTCTGTATTCAGCTCGCTCAGACCGCTACCATCATTTGGCTTCTGACGAGGATGAAGAAACCAATGACGAAGAGTCTTCCCTGGAAATCAGGCAGTTTTCTTCCTGGTCGCATCGCTTCAGCAAGGTAACGAGTGCTCTGGTCTGTTGAAACGTGATGTTCTGGTATGGCTTAAATCAAGCGCCCTATTGAAAATAACACAGAACTTGCAGCATTATTTTTGTGGACAGTTCAAACATTTATTTACTTTTCTCAGTATTCATATTTAAAGGAACATATGATAATTGTGGAGCTCATGCTGTGGAAGAATTTAGTAAAAAGCAACTTTTGTCAGACTATATTACTGTTCTATGCATTATTAACCCTGTTGCAGCTACAGCCATCTGTATTTGTCTCGTATCTGTGACAATAAGCACGCTGACCATCCAAAAAGTGACTGGCTCAGTGTGTCAAACAGGTACGTGTTGGGATAACAAAGTAAACTTCCTGGAGGACATCCAGAAAGGATCCTAGAATATTTGGAAGCTCTTCAACAATTGGGCCAGCGCTCTATTTCACACCCGCTCTCATTTGTCCTTCAAGGTTTACAGCAGCACAGAACATCTGGCGACGCCGTCCAACCTGAGCTTCTCCTCGGACCGCAGCCACAGCGAGGACAAGGAGGACCGGGGAGACATGGGAGGACTCGGTCCCACCCCGAGCCCAGCAGATGGCAGTGTGGAGCACAGGCATTCTGGACGCATGGCCAGGTAGATAATCTATCTCCAGAGCTGCTTCACGGACAGGTCACATGAAGTCTTGCCAAAACGGATAGAAAAAGAATAGATCACAAGCCCTGATAGCTTTGTGTCTGTATAAAAGCAGTGATGCAGGGTGTGTTGGGCACTTGGACTCTCTTACAAGCTGATTGACTCGTCCAACTGGTCTTTGACTGTTTGTAGCCTTCGCCCTCGGGCCTCCTCCAGCTCCTCCCAGTCTGAGAGGAGCACCAGTCCCCTGGTGATGAGCAGCACTCACAGCCTGGAAACGATGCCCCGCTTTGCCCTGTCCACCGATGATGAAGGTACAGACAGACTTTTTGCAACACCGTTTGCAGGAAGTGCAAGTATAGAAAGTACCTGAGGAATTAACACTGAGCATATTAACACATTAACCTGTAAACGGCTCTCTGCAGCTGAGGTGGTGGTGTCAAACCTTCGGAGGATCAGGATTCGCAGCAACAGTACCGGTGGCAAACACTCATCCCCCAAGGACCCGGCCGGCCCTCGACGCTTTGGTAACCAGCTGGAGACGCCGGACAGACAGAGGCTTCCCTGTGGAGGGAAGGTTCCCAAGTCAGCCTCCGTCTCAGCCCTGTCCCTCATCATCACTACAGGTACTGAAGCTTATCATCACCTCCAAGACGCACTTTGCTCAATAATGAGCCACTGAGTTTGGAAGCAAAACATTCTTATAGTTTGTGTCATAAAAGTTGAAATCTATTGATCTCCAGCTGCGTGTAACTCTGTCAGATGTATCTGTTAACAACAACGCTCCTGTGTTTGTTTCAGATGACTCGCCTAGCAGCCTCCAGCCCGGCCCCATCTCCCCTCGCTCTCTGTCTTCCAACCCCTCGTCTCGTGACTCGTCCCCCAACCGGGATCTGTCGCTGAGCCCCAGCAGCCTGAGGCCGCCGATCGTCATCCACACCTCAGGGAAGAAGTACGGCTTCACCCTGCAGGCCATCCGGGTCTACATGGGCGACAGCGACGTCTACACTGTGCATCACATGGTGTCGGTGGGTTTTTACCACAAGCCTTACAAAAAAAGAAAACACACAACTGAGGCTTTTGTGTGTTTCAAATGTTTTTTGTCCAAGTTGTGTGCTTTATTTTGATGATCCTGTACTAGAGGAGAGCGATATAAAAAGGTGGTTATGTAATGCTCAAATCAAACTCCTCTCCTCACTGTTGCAACAGAGTGTGGAGGAGGGCAGCCCGGCTCACCAGGCAGGTCTCTGCACCGGAGACCTCATCACCCACGTGAACGGAGAGTCCGTTCAAGGCCTGGTCCACCCAGAGATGATAGAACTGCTGCTGAAGGTACGACAGCTCGCTCACGCTCGTGTTGCAGCGTCTCAGTTAGTTTGAAGTTCAGTCGACTTGACACTTTATTTCCTGTGAAAATTGCAGAGTGGCAACAAGGTGGCTCTGCAGACCATAGCGCTCGAGAACACGTCCATCAAAGTCGGTCCAGCTCGAAAGACCAAACACAAAGGCAAGATGGCTCGTCGCAGCAAGAAGAGCAAGAGGAGAGATAATTATGACAGGTGAAAATCCGAGGTTTGCCTGTTGTTTCCTCGCACCACCTGCAGCTCTGCAGTGTTACTCATCATTTGTTTACTTTGTGAAGCTGGTCATCGGCGGACGTTGTCAGTCCGCTGTCTCCCTCTAGTGTCAGGAACTGTTAGTGGAGTTATGATCGACTACAAAAACATGAAGCAAGTGTTTTAATCAGGGCTGCAAGGTGGCGCAGTTGGTGGCACTGTTGCCTCGCAGCAAGAAGGTTGCCGGTTCTTTCTGTGTGGATATTGCATGTTCTCCCCATGCAGGGTTCTCTCCAGGTTCTCCTGCTTCCTCCCACAGTCCAAAAACATGTTGAGGTTAACTGGTGATTCTAAATTGTTCGTAGGTGTGAATGTGAGTGTGCTTGGTTGTCTGTCTCTAAGTGTAGCCCTGTGATAGACTGGTTACCTGTCCAGGTGTCCCCTGCCTTCACCCTGAGTCAGCTGGGATAGACTCCAGTGAGGATTAAGCAGTGTATAGATGATGGATGGATGGATGGAAGTGTTTTAACTGGCATGTATGATGAGTTGAAGTTCTGCAGACTGTTAAATAAGCCCAACAAATCCAATCTGATTTTAAGATACACGTTGATCCTAACGGACTATTTATATCTTGAATGTTTTGAATAGTTTCAGCTACGACAACATCATTTCATATGTTGTGCTTTTTCCTCTCTTAGGCGACGAAGCATCTTGAAGAAACTGTCCAAGCAGAGCACGGTGATGCACAGCAGTCGCAGCTTCTCCTCAGGTCTTCATCACTCCGTCTCCTCCAGCGAGAGTCTTCCAGGCTCCCCGACTCACAGCCTCTCCCCCGGCCCCTCCACGCCCTGCCGGAGCCCCGCACCCGACCACCAAGGCTTTGGTGAGTTACTCCAGGGTTGTGGATGTGGAGATTCTGCAGTTGCTCTATGAATGTTTGATTCCCCCACGTATTATGTTGTTGTGATTGTCTTTTATAGCACTGGTTTTGTGTGAACACTGTGTGCAGTATTTAAAACTGTTTTGCTTTGCCTCTACTTTCCAGACAATAACTCTCCTCAGAGCACATCTCCTTGCTCCAGCTCTCCCAGCTCCCCCGCTGCACACATCCGGCCCAGCTCGCTGCACGGCCTGGGCTCCAAACTGAGCACGCAACGCTACACCAAGGTGGGCCGCCGGAAATCCACCAGTAACATCCCCCCCTCACCTCTGGCCTGCAACTCCTCCTCGTCCTCCAACCAGCAACTTTCCCCGCAGCGCTCACCTTCTCCGCTGCCGGGCTTCGCCAAAACCCTGCACACCTACCACGGCAAAACCCTGTCGCCCCCCACCATCGTCAGACACATTGTTCGGCCCCGCAGCGCCGAGCCGCCTCGATCTCCTCTGCTCAAGAGGGTGCAGTCAGCTGAGAAACTGTCCGGCGTGTATCATGCTGACAAGAAGTCATACGCCCCCCGCAGGCACACGCTGGAAGTGCCGTTTTATGGCGAGGGTGATCTGCTGGGGGACTCGGAGGTGGAGGGGAGCTGTGGAGGCTTTTACCTCGGGGCTGACCACAGCAGACTGGGAGGTTACATAAGCAGCCAAAGGATCGAGCGATCGGAGCAGCTGGTCGTGATGCGGAAGCTCAACCTATCGGAGCGGCGGGACTCCTTCAAGAAGCAGGAGGCAGTGCAGGAGGTGAGCTTTGACGAGCCGGAGGAGAAAACCGGCACCACGGCGACCGGGACCGCAGCAGCTCCAGGAGCCCAAACGCAGCCCCAGCAGCACCAGCACAGGACGGTCTGGATGAACACCCGACCCCAGACCAGCGTGGAGGTGGAGCTGGAGGTGCCGGTGGTGAGGAGGTTCACGCTGGTGCCCCAGATCGCTGTGCAGGGCTCGACGGAGAGCGAGGAGCAGGACGAGTGGGAGCCGTGCTCAGACGGAGAGGAAACCAACGACAAGCCCGAGCCGGAGACGGACGCCGCCTCATCTCAGCAGCAGCAGCAGCAGCAGCAAACACAACGTCCTCTCGCTGACAGCAGCTGCACTCAGGCAGCAGAAACCACTTCCACCAGTCCTCAAGCTGCACCGGCATCAGAGAAGACTGAGCGCAGAGAGGAAACTCCACAAAAAGGGCATCAGAGAAAGTGACAGCTCTCTCACTTTGACTGCTCATATCGTTCCTTTTAAGGCTTTCAAGGATAACATGAATTGCAAGATGAGTTGTTTCCAGCGAGACCCAGACGAACTTCAAGTTGTAAACACATTTACAAAGTTGTCTGGCTGAAGGAAGAGGAGACGATCTTACTTGAATTTTGTATTGTAAATATTTGCCTTCAGGCAGACTCTCTGGTCTTATTTATTACGTTTGTAAAGTATGATGCGTTCGTAACAGGGAAAGAGGGAAGTTCTCATTGGTTGACTAGCCAAGGCTCAACATTTTTGTATCCATGAAATGTGGTTTTATGTCTTTTGGATGGATTTTTTTCTAAAAATGTCTATTTTTTAAATATATTGCCGTGATACCGAGTAGTGGAGGGAACGCTGGGCTCAACTGTTGTGGGACCAAAAGGTACGAAAAGTCAGAAGTCATGTTTTTTTTTTCCTCCCTTCCGTTGAAGACTGCATCTTCTGTAGTGCTGCTGTTCACGGACTAAAGAACGAGCTTCGGTTCACACTGTGAGCAACATGACTGATTTATCTTTTTCAGATCGTTTGTCAGATGGAGTTTTGTTCATGTTTTGCTTCAGTATTTCATAGCATTACGTCTTCTCAGAGGTTTCGCCACCGTGCACTAATCAGACCACAGGAAAAACTAAATATATTATTCACGAAACAGTCACACCAGCAGGGGAATAAGATGTCACTGGCTTATCGGTCGTGTTCCTTGCAGTGTGAACCGTTGTTTTTCTTTCACGTGGAACCGGTCCGTACAGGGTGACGTCACAAATCACACTGAGACACTACGCAGCTGCGACTTTAAAGTACAATCTGCTAAGAAGACGCCATCAAGTCGACTCAAAGGGTGCCACGATATCATCACAGTGTCCTCTAAGCCATATCTCTGAAGACAGAAATGTGAGGAGACATGTTTGTAGTTTCAACTCAACACAAAGACTTTTTTTTTTTATGTGTCTTTTCTCCACTGGCGTAGTAATCTTGACATCACCTCATGACAATGATGATGAAGCTCCACACGGTGCACATTCATGTTTGCGTCTGCTGCTTTTTGAGATCCGATTTGAACGCTCGATGCGGCTCGACTTTGTGTCTCGCTGTAAAAACACTGAGCTGCCAAACTGAGGTCTGTGTTTTCTCCGGAGCCTGGATCGTCTTTGGCTTGTTAAAAAAAGAAAAGAAAAGGTGTTTATTCTTTGGCTTTCTTTACCACAAACAACACATTCTAAGCTTTGTAAGTGTCGCATCCTCGTAGCGTTCGTCTTCATCTTGTTCACAATCACGTTGAGTGACGCCTACATGACCTGTTCCCTTTTAATTTACTGTGTAGTGATGTTTACATCGGAGGGGCAAGTGCACTAATGTATTTTGACATAACTTTTGTACCTGAATGTGAAAGGTAAACTGAAAACAGCAGAGGGACACATTCACAGTGAATCCAAACCCAGGGCTTCTTTGAACAAATGTTGTGTTTTTTTTGTCTTTGTATTGTACAAATATTGATGTATATTTTGGTAACAAGGATGTGTATAATTCCAAATGTGCTGAAGTACATAATATGCACAATGACAATTTGTGGCACCGGGATTTTTGGGGGAATTCAGACTTGAGGGAAGGAGCTGGCTGGGATTCAGCACAGGTTGGCTTCACATGACACTTTTCCACTACAGAGATGGAGCGTTGAGGGTTATTTTCTTATTCATCAGTGGCTGTTGCTGGCTTTTGTACTGACTTCCTCTGAGTCTTCTGTTTATAAAGCATCAAAATTGTTGCTCTGTTACGTAAACCCCCTCTTCCTCCTTTAAAAAACAACAAAAAAAAAACTCCTTCAACCTTGTGATGACAACCTTTCAGGACTCTGTCGGTGTGTTCACGAACCAAATGAACAGATCACAGAACGGCTCAATTATTTTTGCAGTCTGACAGAATTGTTTACAACGAATAAACATGCTACGTACTGTACAAACATTTTATATCCTGTGGCTGTGTATGATGAACACCGTTCTCTTTGATACCACGAAAGGAAGCTACACTCAGAAGTTGCATATCTGTTTTTGTTTTGTATTTAAGAAACTGTTCATGAAGAGTAATTTAGCACCGAACTGAGAAGCATTTTGTATATTTACATGCACATAAGTAGCAAGATTATCGTCTGGTTTTGTAGTTTTGTTTTCTTAGGTGTCATATAGAGAAGAAGCTCGGTTTAATTAAACGAAATAAGGGATTAAGGGCAACTAGACTAGATTTCTGCTGCAGGAGAAAAAACCTGATTTCTGGACCATGTGAACACTTGGCCTGGTTTGTAATGAGGTTTTTACATGCGCAAAAAAAAGTCACGCTGAAGCAGGAAGGATGTTATCATTACTCTAAAGGTAATTCTTCTTTACAAAATTAAAGTGTTGAAGTCAGAGGAGCTAAAATAGCCACTTTAACACCATGAGACACATTAGTCAGAGTGAGACAAACTGTCCTCTTTAACTGTGCTAAAGGCTGCAGAGATTCACTGAGTATCATGAATAAAAATCTGCACATTTAGGTGCCGAAGTGATGACAACGTGGGGAGAAATCTCATCTCTGGTTTCTTTTTACGAACCTGGTTTCTTATGTGAATGTAAACATACTTTGCCACTTCGCCGAGCTCCACCGGTCGAGGCGAACGCTTCGGCCGCTGGAGGTCGGCAAATGCAAGGTGGGCTGTACAAGGTTCAACGTTTTGGCGGGTCAAAGTGTTGTACATGTGCATGTGTTCTCCTGTGGACTCTTCTGTTCAGTGCATGCTGCATGAGACAAGCACACAGATGTAATACTTGACTGCATGGTATACCGGCGGCGTCGCCCTCTACTGTGTTTTCTTGTGCAACAAATAAACTTTGTATTTCTCTTTGAATCTTCTTTTGCTGAATTTTGTTGAATCACGTGGCGTTCTTACACAGCTCTGTGGTGTCAGAGCTCAATCTACCAGAAATCAGACTGTGTGTGAGATCACTCCTGCATATTCATTTAATGAAGCAACAGGAGAAGATATTTAGGACTCAATCAAAGTATTTATTTAGCAGATAGTTGAATACAGAGCTCTGGAACAGACTGCTAGCATCAACAGAGTTCCAGCTGACTGCCTCTCCCTGATCCACTGTACTTTATACTATTACAGGATGAGCACAAAATGTGTTGCAGCTAGCTGATTGGTTCCTCCGTGCCACTCAGCACCCAGCTGTTGAGCACCTTCATTTCCCCCCTTTGTGGTTTTAACTGCCACCCTGCATCCTACAGATAGCTGCTTGTGACAGAGAAAGATTTACACAAACCACCAAGTCCTGTTTCCACTTACGTTTTCTCGTGCTGCAGTTGTTTACAGGTTATGTTGATTGTGCCTTAAGACAATAATAAGAGATTGAGAGAATAATAAGAGATTATCAAAACATAGAACAAATATATATGCAACAAACATGATCCTGACAGTAGGTAGTCTGAAGGTAATTCTGTCGCATATTGTTATACAGTTTCATACATTTTAGATTTTTAAATTGTATACAAGCATCTGTGTGATAATGTGGCAGGATTTCTAACCGAGTATAGTAATTAAGTAAATACAGCTACATGTTCTGCAGATACAAACGAGCCTTTTATTAGGAAGGTAATAGCAATAGTAAAAGTCACTTTGTTCTTTTAACAGTTAAGTCATTGCTAGAAAGAAACATAAATTGCTTTATGTTCAGAGACAATTACTTAGTATTAACATAGGAGGAAAGTATTCCAAAAATCAATTTGGTTTTAATTGAATATGCTTTTTTTTTTTTTTAGCATGAATCTCAGGTAAATTTTGCCTCAGCATTAACAATTGTGTAATTATGCAGAAATTATTAATTAAAGAAAATCACCTGTCATTTAAACAAAAAAAAACTAGTAATGGCACTTCTGTACATTTTGTGGCGACTGGACCTGGTGATTTGTCCCAGTCAACAATGGTAAAGCCTTCATGCTCCTGTTTATTTCTCAGACGGTCCACTGTGGTGCTGCAGTTCGTGTCTGTGGCCTGCAGGTGACAGTGCTGCGCTGAGAAGTCCTCCAACACCACCGAAGAAGAGCCGTGTCCTTCACAACAGCTAGCATGGCTACTGCTACTAAACTCATCCAGAGGCTGCGGAATTTTCTATCAGGGGTAAGGAATAAAAACTACAGTCAGACTTTATAATCAACGTAATACATCCTGTGGGTGTTAAACAAGTTTTCTACGGATGTTTCCCGGAAATAAAATAATAGACAGAACACGTTTAATAGGCAGAAATGAGCAGAGCCAGCTAACTAGCTTCGAGAGCTAGCTACCCAGTCAAGCTAGCAGCAGTGATACGGGCTAATAACAATCTACATATGCAGGAGAACATTTGTTTGATATTGTGGTGTTTGCAGTAGTTGAATATTTACCTTTTCTCTTACTGTTAGCATGACCTGCAATCCAAACTGCAGCTGCGTTATGAGGAGATTGCTAAGAGGTAAGACTCGGTGCACTACACTGTGAAGCTATGAAGGGAGCAGGTAGCTTCACACTGAACCAAAGACAGATGTAATGTCCCTGGATACATTATTAACGATATGCAAGTGACATGCTATGAAGTCATACTGTGGCACATCTCTTGATTTATTCACTTTAATCTGCATCACTTTGAATCCAAGTAAAGCTTGAATAGACTTGAGTGATGACAGTTTGTCAACAAAAGGCTGCACTGTCAGGCTCCTGTGAGTTGGTTTAGCATCTGAATGTCTTCAAAATATAAGATTTTATCGGTATTTGCTTACTAAAACTAGACCTGTTAGACCTGCCATTGCATGTGCTTCAAAACAACACCTGCTGCCAGACCTTGCACAATTCTCAGCAAGCTTCAGTTGCTCCCAATCTGTCTGTTTTCAAACTAATCGGCTCTATTCCAATTTGCATCCTAAGGACTAAACTGTCCAAATATATCAGGCTAAATGTTGGTGATTTAAATTATTTGATAATACATAAAAAAGGCAGAATCTTAGGTTTGACTCAGTAGAAGACACTATGTGCAGCCCTGATGGAGAAAGATAGATTAAAGATAGATAGATTAAACCTTTATCGATCCCACAATGCAAATGCAAATGCAGATATCAGTCACCAAAGGAGAAGATTGCAGCACCGCATAGAAAGCTTGGTTTTAAAATATTTCTCACAGCGTAATCATCCTGGAACAAGCGGAACTGTTTACCAGGGAGATAAGAAAATGGAGAAAATGTTTAAGAAGTCAAGCATAGAACCACTGTGGGAAAGAACACTGTTTGTCAAACCTGTAATCCTGAGTCCTATTTTGCATTTCAGTTGCACCTGGGCTGCCTTTCCATACAAATGCAGCCCCTCATACTTTTAAATGTATCCGCAAACTGTATATAGGAAATTAGTAGCATTGTGAAATTCTGTTTATCGTGTTTTCTTTTTTTTGATAGGACGCAGGACCCACCAAAGCTGCCAGTAGGCCCGAGCCACAAGTATGCCGACAACTACTATTTTACCAGAGACGGACGCAGAGAGTCGGTACCCTCCACAATCGTGATGTCTAAGCAGAAGGCCCTGACTGCTGGCGGGTAAATCAGTGGATTTACATCATGTTGAGCTTCATCGCAGAGCGAGCAAACCTGATGAACACAGCTGGATTTCAGCTCACCAAGATATTGGTGTTCTCTCAACAGTTTTGCAAAATACGCAGCAATCCAGCTTCTTGTCAAAGATAACATGCATTTCATAAAACAGTGAGACGCCACAACATCTGCATCAGTAAAATGTTATTCTTCTTAGCTGAATCTTTATACTGGTGTTTTGATCTCTTTCAGTCAAATTGCTGAAGCACCAAAGGCTCCAGTGACGCCGGGTGGTGTGTATAAAGAGCCTCCGCTGTCCACAGATCAGCCATACCTCTGAGTAGCAGGACGAACCTCTTCACATCTCCATCCGGAGCTGCTGCAGAGCCCTGCCTACAGCAAGCGTTGGTTGTATCTTGTACAATAGAAAGTGTGAATAAAATATGTTATATGTTTGTGCTTTTGGTCAGGCTCATTATTTTGGGTATATGCCGTTGTTAAATCATCAGTGTCAGCTATTTGCCGCCATGTGAAAGACAGTTTGGAGATACTGGGTCAGAGGTGAATGAACAGCAGGGAGGATGTGGTTTCTGAATGTAAAATCAATTTCTTTACCAGAGAAATTACAAAGCAGCATGTGAACACGAGGCTTTAAAGGACAATGACTGATAGCGACACCAGCACACACACTTTTTTGACCGGTGAAATTATAAAGTCACCGTAAAATGCAGGTTTTTTCAAATTACACAGATGTCAAGAGAAGGATGACACAACAAGCTACAATTCCACTTTTTGCCATCTTAGAAATTACTTCAAACAACTCTGGGTGAACGTGTCCAACAACGTGATCTTGTCTCCTAAAATGTCCACTGGCTTCATGTGGTTATATCAACCAAAAAGTGAAAATGTAAAAATGTAGATCTATTGGCTCACAGGTGTTTCAAATAATGTGTTAATTATTTGGTGGTATTTGAGACCCAATCAGCAAACGTAGTCGTGACCATGTGACTGTGCAGGTGTGCAGACATTTAAGGACACAGATGATAAAGTTTGCTTAAAGGTGAGTAGTTCTGTCTTTATGATGTGTAAATAGCATTAGACGAGCAAAAGCCCACGTTTAAGTGATATGTTTCAAATATTAATCCCACCTGGGAAGCAAAACTCTAATTTTCAACTTTATATGACATT
>NW_007577888.1:539514-580564 GCF_000690725.1 Stegastes partitus
CAAGATTTCCCACAAAAATATGTTGTTTTTACACATATTTGGTGAAAATTGTGGCTGTATGGGAGAGTTAAAGTGAGAGAAAGCGAGTAAAACTCTCAGGTCTCTCACCCAGGGCCATGCTGCACGATGACATCATCACAGCTCAGTGCAGCAGGTCATGTGACTCACTGACAGTCTGAGGCTGAGCAGAAACAGAAACATGGCTCCTTCACCTTAAAGCAGGTTTAACTTGAAGAATGGTCAGACGGGCATGAGGGTCCAACGCAGACCGAGGACCCGACCAACGCTGCTTGCAGCTTTAATTTTAAATATTTATTATAGTGTGATAAATTGTATTTTAAATATATTTTGTATTTTTGGGTAAATTTCCACCATTTACTGTGGGGTCTTTACAATAATATTCATATGTGGAAAGTACTGTGGTGGGACAACTTTGGCTTGAATTGTGCCATAAAAATATCACCGACTTTTACCACAGACAAAATAAAATAAAGTTCCACTTTTTTGGCTCGACACCTGCACAAACAGGTGAGCTACTGTTTTCTAACACGAGCCAAGTCATTTAAAAAATAATAAAAAAGAAAGAAAGGATGGGAGTACATTAGGTGTTTTAAATTTTGGGTTAAAATCGGAAACAACCGAGTAAAAGAGACGACGTTGATGTGGCACGATTCTATGACGTCACAGTGAGACTTTTCATTCAACAGTTGACAGAAGCGTCTCTTGCGTCATATTCCCGCGCCGCGCGGCTCGCTGCAGTGGAGGACACACAACTGTCAGCATGGGACACCTTGGAGGGTCGGTTCTGCTGGTCGCTGCTGTCTTCTGGCACCACATCTGCGGTAGGAAGCTGCACTTACTGTTGACCGTGTAGGAGGACGGAAGGACTGCAGGTTTTCCGTGAATCGAGTCCGTCCCACATTCAAACTGTAGTGAACTTGAGCTTTGGTGCCGCTGAACAAACGCGTAACGTTACACAAAAACAGCACAGATGATGTTTGTTTTGTGTTTACACTGAAATATAGATGCGAATCTGTCCTTGCAAAGCTGTAAACCTAAAAAAATGATGCCACTTGACTGCACTGCATCATATTTTTACTAATTTATTTTCAAAAATATGGAAAATTAAGAATAAAACACATTTTAAAATTAAAACTAACTTTTTTCTAAGGGATTTTCTTTTAAACATAGCAGTTTGTGACACTGCAAGGTTTACATGTGCTCATTTCTCAGCCAGTGAGTCTCTGGAAGAAAGTAATAAAGGAAACTGGCATTGAAGCCAATGGCATTTTAGGGAAAAAGTTCATTCACTTATTCATAATGACCTGCTAAGACAGAATAAATATAGATTTAATGCTATTTTTCAAGCTTTGATGTGTTATGTTTTGTGACATAAATGTGATCAAGGGATTTTTAAATGTTTTGATTTAGTCTGTATATAGAATGAATGTAGTTTTCTGTTTTCAGTCTACAGAATACACTGTGATGACATGTAGTTTTGCAGAAAAACCTGAGGAATAGACAGATTTCTATTGTTGTTCTGAGTATTGTGTTGTTCTGCAGAGTCCACTAGACTTTGTTAAGCCACAGTCTGGCAAATAATGTTGGAAAATTGCAACCGATAGCTTTCATGATGATTAACACCTTAATCTTGCCGCACAATTTAAATAGTGCATTGTTCTGTGCATTAATGTTTTTAGTAATTTTGAACTTATTTCATTTATTATTGTCCAAGTTTCTTATTCTGCAACAGTGTAAATGAGATCTTTTATAAGTCAGTGTACTCAGTGTTCAAATAAATGTTGAACAGATGCATGAATGCTTCCTCTGACTAGTTATCGTATCGGCTGACACTTTATCACAATAAATCTGTCTCTCAGGTGCTGCACTTCACTCTCTGCCCGCCTGCCACCAGCGGCTGGAGTTCAGGTGCAGCGATGGTTCGTGCGTCTCGAAGGTGAAGCTGTGTGACGGACGCACAGACTGTAAGGACGGATCAGATGAACACCACTGCAGTGAGTACAATGCTGACTACATCCCAGACCGTACAAACACGTTGGGTTGAGTTTTCTTAGCAGCACAAACACTAACGTAGTAATCTGAGACAAGTTTATTTAAACGGCAACATCAAAGCAGAACTCATCGTAAGACATAAAGGTAATAATCCAAGAGATTAAAGAAACATAAAGCTATAAAAGCATCAGGAGTTAAAAGGAGTAACATAAAACAGGCCATAAAAAGTTAAAGAAGCATTAAACAGGAGAGTACAAACAACACCGCCGTCTCATCGCAGTGTAGGATGAATGTTTGGTCTCATACTTTGTATAAAGCGACAAACTGCAGTGTTTTGGGCTTCAATTCAGAATAATTAACAGTTGGAACAAACCTCAAGTTTTCTACTAATTATTTTAAATATTTAGTTCATGAAAAGCAAAAAAAACTGTTTCTCCAGCAAAGCAGCTGTGCAGCACATCTCCTGCTGATAGATTGATTTAGATCATTCATTAAGGTCGATGTCAGATGGACTTCAGAATGAAGTGACAGCAAATTAAAAGCTTCAAAAAGGCCACTCTGTGTCTATGATTCATGCACTGTTCAGTCCAACCTGATGAGGGACTGTCCAGATCAAAGCTGACTCTCTGTTTTTCTTACTTCTTTTATTGATATTTCGATGTTGGTGTCAAAGCCCAAAATGTTCAGACCATCACTGTGTGTGTGATCATTTGTAGTTTATACTTTTAAACCTGCATTTGTCGTCTTTCTGTTTTTGTGTAACAAAATGTCAGGCCAGGTCTGCTGACTCCGTCTGGCCTGTTTTTGGTCTGTCAAAGCAACTCTGTCCCCAGAGAACCTTGATTTAGTTTATTATTATTAGACAAATATTAACACACTGAAACATAAATGTTCATCTTTATCTCAATTCCAAGGTTCAGGTCACACAGCCCGACGTGTGCCTTTAAAGTTACTGTGCAGGAAAGATCATCTTGCTCTCTGTTCCTGTGTGGGAATATGCTGCTGCATATTTTGTCTTCTAATCCTGTTAAAGTTATTAGAGCCGCCGATGTTGGATTCCAGAGGGATTTGGTGTTGAGCTTGTGAACCGTAAGCTGCAGGTTTGCAAAGAAAAGCGCTGCGAGGGAGAACTTTTGAGAGAACTGAGTGTGATTTCAGGGATTGAACACATAAACACTTCTAATGTGAGCGCAGACAGCAGGTATGAACGTTTGTTGACTTAGAGGTCAGAGATGTGGAAGGTGCTGGTTTGACTGCTGGCCAGGAAAATGTAGAAAGTGAACAGATTTGTCTTTCTGTCCCTCGGAAATGCAGGATTCTGCAGCGAAAAAAGCGCAAATGAATAAATAAAAGAGCAAATTAATAATATAACACAATCCTTTATTAGACTTTTGTGTAGTTTTTGCTCAGGGGTGATGAAATATTTGAACATTCCTGTCTTGTTTTCTTGAAAATGTACAATATAAGTATATATACGTCAGTGTTGTGATATAAAGTTGCATTTACTGTGATTGATGCCGCCCACTCCTATATAAAGCCCAGCTGAATATCTGTGTATGAAGTGACCTGTGATTCCCGCTTATGATCCGGCTGCATGGCTCTGCTGGACAAAGAGATGAAAACAGGAGGTGGAGGGACGGATGTGGGTCACATCAAGCAGCAACGAAGAGAACAGAAATGAATGGATTCATTTTTCCACAGAAGTTGATCAGATTTTTATCGAGAGAACTGAAGGGAAACACCCTTAATACACAGCCGGAAAGAAAAAACCTGAATGAACAGATTAGACATTAGAGCTCATCTTCCTGAATCAACTTTCATGGTTTGGTTTTCTGACTCGAACGGTTTCTTTGCCCAGCAGGTTATCAAGTATCGCTGTTCCCCCCAGTTTAGTTTGGAGAAACTCTGTTTGGGCTCAGCCAACATAAGCAGCACCGTGTTGTTTTGTGTGTGTGTTTCTACCTAGTTGTACCACACTATTGTTACAATGACAATATCACACTAAAAGCTGATGCAACACGATGGTTGTCGATATGCAAATCAGCTGCCAAGATAAAAAAACTAATTCCAGAGATTTGTATGAAAAATGGCTCCAACAAGCTACTTCAAATCCTTGTTTTTATTGCTGGACTTTTGAACCAGAGTACACACAGTAAACAGAGGAGATGGATAATAGGGACTTTGATTTATTGCAATAGGATATTACAATGTTGGCAGTTTCCTTTTAGACTTGCAGAGTTATGCTGAAGTCTACCAGAAGGGGGCGTTGGTAGGCTGGGGTGTGGATGTCCTGTGAATTCAGTTCAGCTGTTCAGTTAAATGCTGATCTCCTCTGATTTGCAATAAATACGTGATCTCTACCTTCATTTATGTGTCTGTTTTGAATTTTTCCTTCTCTGAGAAACGGTTGGAAAAAAACGTAAACGCTCAAGAAAATGAAACTGAAATTCTTTACAAGGCTCAGATGTGGGAAACCTCAACGTTTCACATCGTTTTGGTGGCTGCAGGTGTCAAACTATGAAGCAGATACACACGCACGTAACCTTCTGAGACTCGGAGCAATAATCAACTCAAACTATCGTTGTAACTTGCACCTCTGACTCCTCACAGGTCATGTGTGCTCTGCTGGTTTCTTCTCCTGTGGGCCGTCTGATGCCTGCCTGCCCGCCAGCAAGCTCTGTGACGGCCGGACCGATTGCAAAGACGCACGGGATGAGACCAAGGAGCTGTGCGGTCCGGGACGACCCGTCCCACAGACGTCCCCGACATGTGCGGTGTCGGAGTTTGAGTGCGGAGACGGGAGCTGCATCCCTCACAGCTGGAGGTGTGACCGCTCAGCAGACTGCCCTGATGGCAGCGATGAGGACCACTGTGGTGAGTGATGTGATGCACCACAACTAATGAAACTGTCCTTGTTTTTCTGAACATTATAGTTTTTAGATCATACAACAAGAAAAACAGAAGCATAAACATAAGGACAAGACTAATTTTTGCTGCTGACTCTCATTACATTTATTAAAGAGATAGCCTACAGCTCTGTCGCACCTTTTTGGAATAAAAGTGCAACATCTAGCATACCTTTATTCAAGCACGTTATGAGTAATTTGATGTGAGGATGCTTTGAAACCTTTACTGGAGTAGCCAGAGATAGAATATCTGATGTATAATAAATGACTGCTTCTGACACTTGAGCTGCAGCAGCACAAACTGGATCCAAATGTACGTCTGAAAGTATGAGGTGTGTCAGAAAAGTTCCAGGACTGGTGTCACAAAAGATATATTTCAAATCCAAACTACAACTTTTCCCCTTTGAAGTAATCCTCCTGGAGTCTAACACTCTTCCCCAGCCTTCTCTTCACATGCCGTGCACTCCTGGAACGATTCTTCTGGGATCCTCTGCAGCTCCGTCATCACAGCCATCTTGATGTCGTCCACGTCTTTTAAACGGGTCCCCTTGATGACCCCCTTGAGCTACGAGAAAAGGAAACAATCCCACAGAACCAGGTGGGTGAGTAGGGAGGTTGCTCCAGCACGGAGATGTTCTTCTGAGCCAGGAACTGTGGGATGCTCAGGACGTTGTGAACAGGTCGTCATGGTGAAGCAGCCACGACTCGTCCTGCCAGAACTCTCGCCTCTTCTGGCGCACTGAATGAAGCAAACGCTGCAGGATCTCTTCGTAGACGTGCTGGTTGATCGTCTGAAGGGGAAAACTCGTTTGTAATTTGGGTTTGAAATATATCTCTTGTGACACCAGTCCTGGAACATTTCTGCCACCTCGTATATTGAACAAGAATGTGTCAGCATGACAACATCTCTGTGCACAAAGCCAAGTCCATAAAGAAGAATTTTCCCAATTTGGTGTAAAAGAACGTGACATCAGCTTAATCCAGCGCCTTTGGATGAACTGAAACATCAACATTGCGCCAGGTCTTACTGCCCAGCATCACATCACTAAACACAGCGGTCTGCCTGAATCACGCCAGCTGGTACAAGCCTCCATTCAATGACATCTGAAGTCACAAGTACCGGATGAGTGCATCTGTTCTGCCACTCTGAGGTCAGATAAAAAGTCTAATCTGTGAAATGAGTGTCACAAAAACCAAAACAGACAACTGAGTGAAGAATGGATAAGTAGAGCTTGACAGAGTAATTTAAATACTGTTTAGTTTCACATATTCGACCATGAAGTGGGTTTGAATTTTAAAACATCCATTTCAGAGCGTTAGATGATTGGTTGGGTGCTGCCTCGCTCTGATTCCAGCCAGCAACAGGTTTGGTTAAAAGACACTGACGTCAGCTTCATATGCATGTGGGTATAATAAAAGGGGCTTCACGTATGCAGTCTTTTGTTGCTGATGTTTTGCAGACTGTCCAGCAGAGGGCAGTACAGTTCCTCTCTCGGCTGCTCCATACCCAACATTGTCTGGTTCTGTCTGAGTTAAAGGCCAAGAGGCAGGTGTTTTAATAGTTATTAGTTCAGCAGTCTCGATGAGTTAACTCATGATCCCAAACCACTGTGACGATAGATTCATGACTTCAATCGTTTGTCAAGCAAAAATAATGGAAACATGCCTGATATGCTCTTGTTTTCATGATGATAGTGGTAATTTTCAAAAGTTTCATGTCGTTAAAAATGGAGTATATTTACATATCAGACTCCCAGCAAGTGTCTCAATGTGTTGGTTTGTTTTGGCTCATTTACATGAAAGAAACTAGAGTCTGTCAGTAGATTATTTCCAGATTCAGAAAACACAAGTAATGTCTTTATAATGACTTTTCTATGATGTGTCTTTTAAGAATGTTCTCCCAAATGAGTCGACATCCAATCATCTATGCTTGCTTATCAGCAATGTGATGGAAGGAACTACCTAATAAAGTATACCTGAGATATGTTTATATATATATACCTCACATTTGCTTATCATGTGCTTTATTAATTAAAAAACACTTTAATGTAGGTTGTGAGAATAGTTTCAAACCTTTTTGTCGCTATGAGATTCGTCCAAAGCCCCGCTGGTCGACGGTGGTTTTGGGCCAGAACAAGACACTCCTAAAGCTTGACATTTCGGAGATGGGACGTTTTCATCCAAAAGTGACGTAATATTTGACATCGACGAGTCACACATGCTGGATCACAGCGACGCCCTGAGAGCCAAATAAGCCAAAAGTAATCAGTCAGTGAGACTGGATTGAAGTTACAGAGATGAGATGTTTATTTAGTTTCAGTTCCTTCAAACTGTTACACTAAAACCAATATTTTCCTGACGATCTCTTGCACGTGTTCTTGCAGTACCAACCAGTTGGTGCCAAGTTAGCAACGTAGCACGGAGAGCTTGGTCTGTAATGTGTTCAGTCAGGTTTAAGGTTCATCGTTGAGCTTAGAAATGCAAGTTGACGAAATAATCTCAGCTCCCAGTAGCAGCTGGAATCAGGAGACTGTGTTTGCTGCTGCTATTGAAATTTGCATGTTTTATTGCGAACACTCTCAGCCTTCAATTCAGTTTATTTACGTAGCACCACTTCACAGCAGGAGGCATCACACAGTAAGCTCAAGAGAGAGAAAAACCCAACAAATGTAATGATAACCTTTGAGCAGCTCTTTAGCAACAGTGAAAAGAAAAAAGAAACAGGACAAAACCCAGGTTCACGTCAGCACTTCTTGCCCTCTTTAGCAGAATGATAGTGAGGGGCAGCCACATCTGGAAAATACTCTGGCCATGGGAGACGAGTTAAACACCAAATCTGTCACATTTCAGCCGTAGCAGCAAACCTCCTGGTACGACGAAGTCCATCTGTCCTGTACATCAGTCAGCAACGAAGTATTTCAACTATAAAATGGATCTTTATGTGATTTGTACCAGACATTCAGGCTCTGCAGAGGATTCATCTCACTGACTTTCCCTCTTGTAGAATAATCAAAATGTCAAGTTGTCCGTTTTGGTTTCTGGTGCTGTGATCAGGCCTAATAAGCAAATGTTAGAACCTACTAGATGATGACAAACGTGTGTCAGTAAGTAAAACGTTAACTTGTGCTTTAATGAAAAAACATTCTGAGCATCACACATTGCTCCTGAGATCTCATATTTTTCTGGAGGACTTTGAAGACATGGATCGAGGACACGGCGCTTCCTGGTGTGTCGCCGCCGCTGATGTGATGTTTGATCTTGCAGATCAGGACGAGTGTCGGGTGAATAATGGCGGCTGTTCTCATTACTGCGTGGACCAGCCGATGGGTTTCCACTGCAACTGCCCCGCCAACATGAGGCTGGTCGAGGACACCCACTGTGAGGGTGAGCCCATTCCTGCAGTTAGAGTTACAGTGGTTGATGTGTTATTTTTAAAGGACTGGTTAATTTGTGTGGACTGTGTAAAGTTTTTATCACCATATGCAAGTGTTTAAACAAACTGATGCTCGAAGCGCAATTAATAATTTTGTTCTGGGTGTAAGTGTTTGCTTTTTGGAAACTAATCAACCTCCATAAACCATTATCGCTGGGGGCTAATGAAAGCTACATGTCCGTGTATTTATAATGCGGTCATTGCAGCACTTTGTTCCTTCATCTAGAGGTGGATGCGTGCCTGGAGAGCGACGAATGCGACCAGCTGTGTGTTCACGTGAACGGCAGCTTCACCTGTGACTGCCTCGAGGGCTACCGCATGAATCCAGTAACCAGAGAGTGCAACGCCGAAGGTGAGCAGCAAACGAGCTCACTGAGCAGCCAGTGACACCGAGAGGCCCGACTGGGGTTTGATCCCAGGGTTTCTTATCTGAGCAACATGTTTCTGGAAGTTAACTCGTTGTCTTGTGTCGTTCATATCATAATGATGTCAGCCTTATCCCCAAATACCAAACTACACATTTCTGTTTCTCCCGCAGGGGAAAAAATAAGATGCAAAATTGTCCCCATTACAAACTAATGATTAATGACTTCAGCCCGCGATCAAACCGACAAAACAGCCACAAGTTTGTCCTCACGTCCCCACCTCGCTGTCTTGGTGTTTCAATATTATTTTTCTGACTTGATTGACCAATGAATGTCATATATCCGACAGATCGCTTGTCTTAATGTCAAGCGAGTTAATGCGTGACTGTTTGCTCAATTCATTTCCTGTTGTTGCCCATCGATGGGCAACGATAGAGTACTTGTGCCCGTGTGTTTGTTTTTGGGACTGTGTGTGTGCGTGTTTTTTTTTTCGTCTGTTACTTTACTGGAGAGGAATTTAAACCTGAAACTACTTACATGACCTTGATAAGGTCCTTTCTCGGAGTGATTAGATTTTTGGGTCAATACATGTATTGATGACCGCTGCAGAGGTCAAAGGTTGCATTTCCCCAGAAACAGCTCTGTATGACTGACAATGCACAAAAAGACATAAGTTTAGTTCGCTAACTTAGGAAGACATTGGAGGCCTATAAACTGGTGATGTAACATTTGACCTTGAGACAAAGATCAAGGCCATACTGAAGATCGTGTATATTACATTTTGTACAATATAATAAGCAGAACGGTTGCTTCATGTCTTCATTCAAATTTGTGCAATTATTTTCGTATTATGTATCAGTTTAAGGCCAAATCAAGGCAAGTTCATCCTCAAGTAATAATAATAACGATAATAGGTTTATTTATAAAGTGCTTTTTAAATCACAGGGTTACAAAGTGCTTTCACATTATCCTAAAAAGATAAAAACACAGTTTTGATGACATATAATACAAAGTTAATGTGCTGCAGTTTAAAATCAGTTCAAACAAACATGTTTACATACAACACAACATGCATGCTTACAAAACAGAGTATCAGCACAGGAAAAGCACAGGAAAGGAGACTAGAAAGAGGACAGGAAAGACATGAGGATAACAACCCACAACGACACCATAAAGGAAGGCTAGCCTGTAAAAGTGGGTTTTGTAGCAGTTTTTTAAAGACTCCACAGAGTCAGCAGATCTAATTTCAGTAGGCAGATTGTTCCAGAGCTTAAGAACAACAACCTCAAAAGCACCTCTAGATCTAAAAAGGGAGCGAGGAACAACCAACAGGCCCTGATCGTTGGATCGGAGAGGTCGGCTGGCAGAGTAAGGATTTAGTAATTCAGATATATATATGGGGGCTAGGCCATGAAGAGCCTTATAAGTAATTAACAATATTTTAAAGTTTATTCTGACTTTTACTGGGAGCCAGTGAAGGGAGGCCAGAATCAGAGTGATGTGGGACGCGCACAGTAAAACACACAATCAGGTAAACATGCATACACTGGGCAACTATGTCCCTCTGCTGAGGGCTCTGTAGGTCATTTACTGTATGATGCCTTTTTTGCCTGAAGCTTAGCAGTTGTTCTACAAACTCAGTATAAGTATGTGTGTATTTTAGGGGCTGATGTTTTAGTCTTACAGTAAGTCACTCTTTGCATAACTTTCTAACACATATTAGACTAATCTTAGAGCAAAATGAAGACTGGCCTATAACTAATATATCTACCAAGCCTGAGCGATGGTTTTTGCATCATTTTGTCAACATGACAACAGACAGGAACAAAAGCCATGTCAGGTCGTCTGAGCTGGACAGTAGTTTCGTGTTGACGCCATTTCCCTTATGTGACTTTGGAACGATCTAAACATTTTTAAATGTTAATTTAAAAATTAGCTGAAGCTTTTGCAGAGCGGCTGTCCGGTGTTTGACTGAGCCACGAGAACACGTGTTTGAACACAACATTTGTATGTTATCGGCGGCATGTGCTCAGATTTAAACCCTGATGTCTGGTGGAGTTATGTAAAGTTCAGACGGGCTCCACCTTAATAAACACTGACTCATTTACACTGTGACGGTGAATATGGCTGAACAAACACCTGTGCTGTCATCCATCACTTCACTACAGGCACACTCACTGAACAAGCCTATAGAAGACTCTGTTTCTTTTGTGCTGCTGTATTGTGTGACGTACTTGAACAGTTCGTATGATCAGTTTGGTATTGTTCACTTTGATACCATGCCGATATGATAACGGAGCTGAAACACTCCCACTGATAAAGTTTCACTCGTTGCCTTTTTTATTTAGTCTTGTTCTTCATGCTGCTAAATGCTGAAGTGGTTGACATGTCACACTGCACTTTTATTGCTTTTCTGTGGCTGTGAAGAGTGATACAAGACACACAGCGTTGTTTTTTGTGTGTCCTCACAGGAGCCGAGGCTCAGCTGGTTTTCACAACGGCTAAAGGAATACAGTGGAAGAGCATTACTGGCCCTGAGAGCAAGGAACTGGCCCTACGTATACCAGGGCCGGGGCCGGTGGCGGCTGTGGCCTCTAAGCGCATCCTGTACTGGGCCCAGCAAGGACGAGGCTCCATATACAGGTAACAGAGTGTAGCTGCTGCATCCAGCACACTCGTCTACAGCAGATTGTCTTCCAAAGACAAAGGGATGCTAGACAGTTAAAACAGCAATCAACGTAACCACACGTGTCCCCATCCGTCCATTTTCCAACATGTATCTGAGTCTGGTGAGATAACAGGATAGTCCAGACATCCTTTTGCTTGTTCAGCACCTCCTGAAACTTTCACCGTTCAGATTGGGTGTGTGACACGTCCTGGAGGTTAACTTTTCTCTTATTGGTCTATTAGATAAAGACGATCAACCTCAAATAAAACGCTAACTGAGCAAGACTGAGCCCAGAAAGGCTCATTTTCACATGTTGACGAGGTGTTAAAGGGAATAAAATACCACATGTAGTGAAATACTTGCTCACATCGTAGCACATTCGCCCACAACAGCAAAGTACACATCCATCTGTAAATAGTAACACATGATGGGCAGCTGTGGCTCAGCTGGTAGAGTGGTTGTTGCAAGGTTGGCGGTTCGATTCCCTCCACAGTCGACTTGGGCAAGACACTGAACCCGAGGTTGTTCCCAATGGCAGGCAGCACTTTGCATGGCAGCTCTGTCACCATCGGTGTATGAATGTGTGTGTGGATGAGAAACACATTGTAAAGCGCTTTACTGTAGAAGTGCAGACCATTTAGCAGCTGTTTGAAAGACATGTTGTCTTGGGGAAAAAATGCCAAACTTCCACCATTTGTCAGAGCCAGAAGTAATCATTGAATTTAGAATTTACCAAAAATCCTTGAACTACACGTTCCTGCCATGCTCTTCCATCAGAAAATGACCCAAATCTAAGGTTAACATTGTGATATTTGAGTAAAATTACTTTATTCTACTTGTCACATTCAGGAATTTGACAAAAATAACCAGATTTTGTAAAAAAATAAAACAAAACAATTTGGTACAATCGTGAGGCTGCATTCAACCAACAGTCAACATCACAAAATTCAGGGACTTTTTGGCTAAACTAAGTTGAACTGCAGGCTGTGTTTTCCCTGAGCAATGGAATAATGGAAGATGAAGGAAAAAATATCTATCTACATAAGTATCTATAGTATTCTCTCCTGCGCCCTAGTATTGGTATCACCTGTTGGAACTTGGAAGAATGATGGACATGTTGAGTCCAGGCTTTATGTTCCGTCAAGACTTTTTTTTGAGTTTGTCCTACTTCTAGCCATGGCTGTGCTGTTTCCTTAGAGGTACAGGACTTTATATTGCAGTGAAAAAAGAGCCCACAATGAGTATGAAGGGAACAAAACATGCCGAGAACCTGCTTGGAGTTCAGAGGGTTAAACATTAAAAGACTTGCGCACACACACAAACAATGACAAACTGATTAAGACTCATGAAATCAGAGTGAAACGCTGATATCCTTATACTGACAGGTTTGATTCTTAATGAGTCACAGCTTTAAGTGGCCAGTGAAATAATGACTTCCTTGTGTACTGTGGGTGAATTCCATTTTCTTGATAGATGACTGAAGACACTTGTGTTCAAATGTGCACTCCCCTTAAGCCGCCTCCTTTCTGCACATGCATCGCTGCGTATATGTGCTGCTCGCACGTTTTCCCTCATCCGCCACAGACACGCACTGTAATATAAATAGAGGCGCATGTGTTTCCTCCGTCTGTGTGGGTGTCTGCTGTCAGTATACAGTATCAGTCTGAAAGGTGTTCCTACAATCTCTGCAAAGGAAGCTAAGAACAGCCACATATTGCAGCACATCCACTGTTTGTCATACAAAGATTATGTCGCCATCACCAAAGTGAAGACATAAAGGTTACAAACCAACAGATCGTTGCACGAAAAGTTCTGAGAGGCAAACATTTAGACGCATAGACTGTAATAATGGTACATTTGCAAATGATCTAGTTCTGTCTTACTTGGTGAGAGCTGTAGTTTTAATTGTTGTACCCAAGTTTCACTGCAGTGTTTCTCACTAACTAAGAATTTGCTGTGTGGAGGTGGGCGGTGCTGCTGCTAATTAATGTGCATGCAGAGACAATTGCAGGGGAGGAGAGAAAGCATGACCCTGGTTATCTTCTGTAGGTACAATTTGTACAGAAAGACTGTCCAGCCTTCAATGATACATGAATCAGGGAATTTTTGGTCACATGAAGGTCTAGAAATGTAACGTTGCAAAATCATCATTGCAAGTTCAAGACGGGGTGCAGGAGTCTGTTTGTACCTGCTGGATGTACTTTAGTCTCTCCTACGCACCTGCCTCGTGTAATGGATGTGTGAAGAGTTCCCTTGGGTTTAAACGTAGGTACAGTTTATAAATGCCTTCCATCCAATCTGTTGGGATGCCACAATTTTCCAAAATCTTAATCTGTGATTGTTCCAGTGATTACTTTGCAGATAAGCCCTGCCCCTAAAACACCAATACGAGGTAAAAACTATGGAAAATTGTGTTCAGTTTGTTGCCTGGATGTTCCACACAGTGTGTAAAAGATGTCGAATGAGGACATGCCCTGTTTGCACTGATTCACTTTAAAGAGCAGTGGCCAACTGGAAAAGTCTCCCTCTGGGCCGGCCAGTGAGAACAGACATTTGTGTTTGTAGGGCTGGACCTGCTGTTGCTTTCCTGCCAAAAAGAATTTTAAAAAAGAGCGATGAGCTGTTCTTTTGAACTGCTCTCAGAAAGGAACGGAGCCAGAAGATCCAACTCCCATCATTAGTCTGTGTGATGTTTGCAGTTTCACAGAGTGTCGTTGACTCTCTGTACGTTTCTGAAACGTTCTCACCCCCTTCACACTGTGATCTTTACCTTTTTTTTTCTTTACTCGGCTACACCTACCGTTTCTCATGCGTACACCAAGTGCAGCACCATGACTGTCTTCCAGGACTGACTGAAATCGTGCAGCCTTGTCCTTGTGTTTAAATTATAGCACATAATCCTATTTCTTTCTATTTGACAGCTTCTGTTTCTACCTTCATATATAGTCAGAAAACTGATTCGATCAACTATAAATAGTTAACCATGTAAGTCCTAAGGGCACTGCCTTGAGTTGTATGAAAAGCCGAGACAACACCAACATAAGGCTGCTTTCATCTGATAACACACCAAAGACTGTGTGAATAGGCAGATTAAATTGCTAGGATCATATGTTTTTTTTTTCCTCCCTCTATTATTACAAGCCTAATAATGTCTAAAATGCTTTCAGACAATGTGCCTATCTGATCCTGTAATCTTTTTGAAGAGCCCTTTCATGACAAAGAAACTCCTGTGGGCGTCTAGTCTTTATGTATCGCTGCTACTTCACAGATAAGGTAAAGGCTAGACGGCATTTATGTAATAAATCCTGCTAAGGGTTTCTTTGTGTGGTTTTATTTCCATAAAACCCATTTTAAAGACTCTATTGACAAAAGTACCCCCCCGAGAAATACAAAACTAAAGTTTACGTGTTAACCAAAGGACAGGAAACTTACACACATTTACATCTCTGTAAACTCTGTTGGCAATGGTTTTCTGTAATAGTAAGCAAAAAAGAGAACAAGCTGACGAAATACGTGACTAAATGGCTGTGACACTTCACGCAAATGCACAAGATAAAATTATAGGGAAGTGAAAGGAAGCTACGGAAGACATGTGACAAAGTGTTTCTCAGCTGCTGTGAAATATGAAAGTAATTTCCTTCATCATCACACGCAACATAGCAGGAGACACTGACAGCTGATCAATGAATCACTACAAAAGTACAATCTGTGTTTTAGGAAGTAAAATGCCAAAGTAAATGCTTAGTGTTGTTTCCTCTTTAATATATGTATTTTTTTTATTAAATGCTATATGTAAGAATAAGCAAGACATTTATATTCCAGTGCAGCACTTCAGGCCTCTTGTCCTGATTTAAATGTTTTTCCATTTTATTATTATTTTTTAAACAAAGAATATAGACTACATGTTGGCCTAAGATAAAATAACAGTCACAATGCCCCAAAACACAATAAAGGAAGTTAATAAATCCTAATCTATTGGGAATGTTGCTCACTTGCTTTAGACGAGTCAACATGTGTTCGCCCTTTCATTTACCGTAGACGCTGATGAGTCAAATTCAGAGCTTGTTTAATTAAAATCTCACTTCTGATCCTAGTGGGCAGGTTATCAAATATTCTCCAAAAGCTCTCATTTACTAGAAATATTAGAATGTGAAAGCTTCTACAGCCGTACGTGGCTCGATGAAGCTGTCCTTAATGGAAGCTTAATGCTATGTATTCTGAGTCTGTGTTTCTCCACTGAACCTATGATGCTGTTTTGTACTTTTCTGCTGAGCACAACATACGTCTTTGAAGATAACATGACCGGTCAGAAGTGGTTCACGTACCAGGAGACGGCTAAAACTCCTCTATTCTATCAGTTAGGACGGTTACTTTAGATACACGCCGTACCACCAACACCCACACATGTTGCTGACCACATCTCTACAACATGGTGGCGTGGACAGAGCGTCATTGGTAACTGGCCGGTTATACTCGGTTGAGTCCAACCTCTGTATGGGGCAGGCCCGGCCCGGCCCGAGAAGATCAGTGTGAATCATTTCTGGATATCGGGGCTCCTTCTGATGGAGCTGTCATGAGAGCTGTGTCACTCTGAGCCCAGCGCTGCCTCACTTTACCTCAATAAATTCTACATCTGTGAACTGAAGATTTCTCCAGTTTGTTCTTGGGCTTCCAACTAAAGAATCAGGCTAACAAAACATAAGAAAAGATTTTGGTAATTACCAATGCTGTTAATTTAGGGCAGAGGTGTCAGACGCAGGCCCATGGGCCAAATCGGGCCCATCAGTGTAATTATATTTGGCCCGTGAGATAACATCAAATGTCTATTTAGACCTGTCCCGCCGGTATATAGCGCATGCATTGTTAATACTACACATCCCAGAATGCTCTGCTAGCACGTTGGCAAGTTAGCAACTCTCGACATTCATTAGCAAACTCATGCTACCAGTCACCTCAGGAAAGTTTAAACCACCCGTCACGAAAGATGGAAAACAGGAGCTTTCAAGACAGGTTGAAGGCAGATTATCTGTCAGTGAATGTAAAGGACACACCTTAGTTAAGCTTTGCTTGTTCCAGATTTAATGTTTAAGCAAAACCTTTGTTTCTATATGCAAAAGTTTATCATTATATATCTGCAGAGAAAGGAAGATATGCACAACTTCAGTCAGTTTTTTGATAAATATCGAGTCTGGCCCTTGACTTTTTTATTTTGGCCCACTCTGTATGTGAGTTTGACACCCATGATTTAGGGCAGCTGTGGCACAAACCTTACACTGAGTGGTGGTCTAATAAATTTGTTATGCACGGTATATTTTAGTGTACTTGCTGCTTATTGTAGCTTATCTGAATACTCTTAGGCTCTGATCAGCCTGTGTTGGCCTCGACCGTCTAGCATGTTCTCTGTCCCTCAGCTCACCTTAAAGGGCCTGAGAACTGAAACACTGGATTTCCAATAAAGTTTAGTTTGAGTAAAATGACAGTGAGTGTGTGTGTGTGTGTGTGTGTGTGTGTGAGTAGTCTTTGACCCAATGAAAGTGAATTTACAGAATGAGATATTTCAGCCTGGACCAGCTGACCAACATTACCACCCCTACAGGTGTTTGTCTAAAATCAGACCCTCGTGCTTTGGTTGCATTTCTCTCTAAAGTTTTCCGCCAATGAAGAATGGAGCTGTGCACGTTCAAAGTCATGATTTGGGAGGACTGGGTAGAGCAGAACTTGGAATAAACACCATGTTTGTCTTTTGAGTTACGTACGTTTCATGCTTTCCCTCCTTCATGTGTCTCAGGATCTCCATGGATGGACAACCACAGAAGCCTGTGCTGGTGCTGAAAGTTCAAGGATCAGTGTCGGGCCTGGCAGTAGACTGGATCCACCAGCTTCTCTACTGGACCAGTGTGGAGACGGGTTCGCTGAGCGTCGCCCTGATGGACGGTTCGGCTCAGCGGCAGCTCATCACTGGCCTCGATAAACCCTCTGCGGTGGCTGTGGATCCTCTGCGAGGGTAGGAGGGACCAGACATTTACATTTAATAGTGGCATCAAAGAGGATAAGTGTTGCTCAAAGCACGTCAGCAATATGATAACCTATAGTACTGTGTCATGGTTTTTAAATTCAAGGTAATGTTTGTTTTGAGAGCTTTGTCTCAGGGTTCAGGAGCTAAATGGTTGGACACACAATTCCTGTATTTATCCAAGGAGGGGCAACACGGTATGCAGCAATGCATACGGATATACAGTAAAGACAAATGTGTTTAAACTGCCAGGTCACTCACAGTGAAGTGGTTTCACACACAGTTTATCTGCCAAGAAAGTGATAATTATTGCCCAGTTTTGAGACAAGGATTCTGAATATCTTGAGTTTCTACAATTCTTTAAAAATTATACCACAAGCAATGACAATTAATAAAAAATATTCACTGCAAAAAGGTGAAATGCACTTGGTTTAATAAGAACAGAAAATTGCTAAAGGTCAGATATAAAAACAAATAGGAATACGAAGAGGAACATGAACACTCTGGTGCTTTTGTTTCCTCAGGCTGCTCTTCTGGACTCAGTGTGGCAGCTCTCCAAAGATCGAGAGGGCTGCTCTGGACGGCCGGGGCAGGATGACGCTGGTCTCTTCCTCATTACGTCACCCCGTTGCCCTCTCCCTGGGTACGTGCTGACATTTTGCACAGATACTGGTGCTCTGCTGCAGATTGTTTTAAATCTTCCTTTTCCTGTATTCACAGTCACATCCGTGCATATTGTTGAAAGCAGTATTTTAAAAAGCATACATGATTCATATGGATATGTAATGGGAGGGGAAAGTAAATCAATGGTTGAAATAGATACCTTAAAGTGTGCCTAACAGTTGAAATTGTTAATTGTGTAGATAAACAGTTGAAACTGTTTGCTTAAAGTCTGACAAAAGAAATGGCTAGCTGCAACTATGGCCAGCAGATGAATTTATCAGCTACACAAAATGAACAAACAGTTGAAATAGCTCGCTACAACTGGAAAAAAAACTGTTGGAAAAGTACCACCAGCAGTTAGAATTGTTAGTTAACAGTGGATAATAGCTAAAGTAGCTGAAGGTTCAACTAAGCAATTGAAAATAGTTACCTAAATTGGTTAATAAACAGTTTGAATTGTTAGTTAGGAATGCATAAATATTGGCGAAATTGTAAAAGAAATATATATCAGTTGAAGTAGCTATCTAACAGTTAATACTGTTAAAGAAGAATTACAAACAGCAAGCTACAAGTACGTTGAACGGTTGAATTTGTGAGCTAAACATGAAGGACAAACGGGTGAAATAAGCTAGAACTAGGAATAAACAGAAGCTGTTAGCTGAAACTACAGCCAGCAGTTTAAACTGTTAGCTAGCATCAGATCAACATCTAAAATGGCTAAAAATATCGATGACGTTTTGGAAAGTTTTAGCTGAAAGTATTAATAAACAATGTTATCATCATCCCCAATACGTCGACTGTTTTTGGCCGTAACTCATTTCACTTACAAAACACCCTCAGACTTGCTGATCACGTTGGACTTAAACACATACTTATTTGTATGCACACACACTTTCTTACACCTCATTAACATTGTTTTTCACTGACATGCCCCCATGCTTCTTCCTTGTTTACTTCTGCTCTATGTTATGTTTATGTGTCTATTTGTGTCTGTAATTTACATGTGTTTGTTCCTGTTGGTGCCTCTTGGCCAGGTCATGTTTTCAAAACAGGTTCTCAAACATTTGTACTTGGTAAAATAAACAGTCCATACTGCGATATATTTTAATGTCTATTAAAACATTAAAACATTAAAATACATTGCTTAAACTGAATAAATGACTCCAGTCAAACTGGCCCAGACACTGACCGTTGAACTGCAGGAAATAATATTGTACCAATATCCACTTTCATAGAAACAACGTGTTAAATAGCTTCCATCCATTGGTCCGTCATTCATTAGCTGTACCTGCCTTAGAGGATCGTGGGGGCTGGAGAACATCCAGCTGCCCCTGAGCGAGCGGTTGGGTCCTGGACAGGTGGCCAATCCATCTTAGGACTGTTTAAATAACATCCAATTTACAGTAAGTTTTAATCAAAGCCTTTGAGCATGAGACATGGTGGTAATGAACTGATTTTACATACCATTTGACTGACCTGAGTTAGATGAACGTCATTGGGAACCAGTGGCGAAGGGAAATTTGAATTATGGAAGAACATTTACTTCCCGTTTAGATCAAGAACAATATAAGTTTATATTCCTGCAGAAGTCAGAGAGCTGATAACCTTTAGTGGATTTGAATATGTTGAAGTGCCTCAGTGCAAGTGTTCCTTGTGCCCATTCATACTTGTTTTTGTTTTTTTTCCCACAGATGTGCCTCGCCAGCTGCTCTACTGGGCCGACCAGGGAATGAGAAGCATCTCCAGAGTAAATCTAGAAGGTCGCCACCGCAAAACAGTGGTCGAGTCTAACGGCTATATGGACCATTGTTTGGGACTGGCTGTGTTCGAGGTACAGTCACATTACGTCTCTGTGCTGCCTGGCATCCGGTGCGTTTAAGGTCAGACTTCAGCTCCCCAGGAGTCTGGAAAACAGTTTTTGAACACAGCATTGGAAAAGAAACAAAGCAAAAAGAAACTCAGCAACTGCATTTCAGGACTTCCTTATAAATACACACACAAGAATCTATGAAACAATAAGATAAGAGATGGAATATCCCTCATGTGCGACAATAAAACTGCCAGTAACCCCCTTTTTTTCTTGTCTGTTGTGCTTCAGGGGTTCGTATATTGGAGTGAAGACGTTACGCACTCCATCTGTCGCGCAAACAAACACAACGGCAGAGACCTCCAGGTGCTGCTGTCTAACGTCACCTCGCCGGGTGGTGTTTCCATCATCCAGCCTGTTCTTCAGCCAAACGGTGAGACCAGTCAAAAAGGTTTTGATTTGTAAAGTTCTGGTTTTTAGGGCACACACTTTATCCAGTAAGTAAACCGGTTAGGGCCACCTCACAGCCACCGGTTCCACTAAACTGACTCCACATTCTGCTGCTTCTAAGGACCGTCTGTATGCGGACGCCCCGGGACAGTGTGTCACCACGAGTGCCTTGTCAACCTGCGCTCTGAGCATCCAGAGTTCAGTTGCATTTCTCCAGAAGTGAAGCAAAACCAATCTCAAGAAACCCCTGCCATCGCCCACACGGTGCCTGCATCGACTTTATCCGACCCTGCGTTTGCTGGAATCCTCTCTCTTATCAGTAAGCATCTTTTAATTCATGACACGTTCTTGCGACATATGAAACTCTCTCACGTCTCTTATCACTGTTGACACACTCGAGTCGATATGGTTCTGCTCGGAGAAAGTGACTGATCAAATATTGCCTCGACGAGATCATTACTGATTTACTTCTTCTTAGTCTTAAGGATGTCCTTGTGTCGTCGTACGCTGATGTTCTCGTGGTCATGAAATGATGAGTCACACAGTAAACAGCGGCCATCTGTCATCGTCCGGTCATGCAGGTTAAGAGTTGCGCAACTGATTCTACTTGGAGACTCAGGCGTGTATTTGAACAAACTGACGATTATGTCAAAGAAGAGAATAGATGCTTTAACTGAGCTGTCAAATTTAAAACCTATATTAGAATTAAAAAAAATTAGAATAAAACTTTATTGATCCCTTTGGTACAAGATCTCAGGGAAATTGCTATATTGTATATAATGTCAACGAGCCTGTCTGCAGAGAGGAACCCGCTGCGACTTCAAAGATCCAAAATAGGATCAGCTTTTCTTTTTTACACATACAGTATATTTACCTTTCTATATTCAGCTTGAATGTATTTTAGTACAGACAGAAGCTCTCTACAAATACGGTTCCTATTAATAAACACATTTATGTTTCTCTCAGCTCTCTTTGTATGAATCATTGTAGATTCTTCTAGGCTTCAGTTTAAGACTTTTCCCACAAGTGCTGCAGCTCTATTCAGTCACACCGGCCACTTGTTTGTCCGCTCAGAGGAGGCAGAGGAGGTGACATAATGCAGGAAGCTGATGTCAGCTCCTCAACATGACGTCTGTCGGCTCTGCAGAAAGGGATGAATTTCTTCTGTGTGTTTCCTCCCCCCAGTGTTCCTCAGTGTGCTGCTGGCGGGAATGGCTGTGTGGTGGTGGAGAGAAGAGTTCAGGCCGTCCAGGTCTCTCGCCGTGCAGAGCTTCGCCTTTAAAGAGTCCCGAGACCCGCTCATCATTCAGGGGCCCCCCGCGGGTCCAAACACATGTCTGGTCAAGGCAAGAGAAGTTTGCACAAACTCACAAATGCAAACACAGACACCTTCATTCACGTTCAGAGAAGAGACGGCATTCATTCAGCCGCACGCGTACACTTGGGAGGTATAAATATATACGTGTCGTACAGAGGTGTTGATTTTCTGCTTCTATTTTGGAGGCTGTGTTTATGATGTGGTGACTGGGACACAACTTCCACACATATGATGCCATGTTATAAAGAGCACATCATGACGTCTCCATAATTCTTTCTCTCTGCCTTTTGAAGACCCTGAGCCTCATCTTCTCTGATTCGTCTCGATGAAATCTTCAGTGTTGTGTGATCTGTAAAGTGATGTTAGTGCCATTGTTTCGGCCCGTTACTGCTACTACTGAGGAAAAGCTGCTGCTTATCAAGTCACTAGATCAGCAGGCGTTTCCTCTTCAGGAAGTCCAGTAAAAGAAAAACACTGGATGTTTGTAACATCACCAGTTTGTTTTCTTTTTTTAAACAAAGTTTTGCTGCTCACTCGAGCCAGAAAGCAAGCGAGTGAAAGTGACCATAAAGAGATGCAAAATACCCACAAAGTCGCACAAAATGACCAGAAAGAGACACAAAACAGTCGCAAAATGACCACAAAGGGACACCAAATGGTTGCAAACAGACACAAAACAGCCACAAAAGCACACAAAATGACCAGAAATGACCGCAAAGAGACACAAAATGACAACAAAGGGACACTAAATAGCCACAAACTCACACAAAACCACCACAAAGAGAAACCAAATGGTTGTAAACGGACACAAAACAGCCACAAAAACACACAAAATGACCAAAAATGACCAGAAAGATACACAAAATAGTCACAAACTCACAAAATTACCACAGGGAGACACCAAATGGTTGCAAACAGACACAGAACAGCCACAGACACTGTAGAGTGTTGAAAGCTGAAAAAATGAATTATTAAAGCTGTTATATATTGTTGTGGAAAATACAAACGATGGAACGAAATGTGGTTTTGACACCTATGTTTGTAGAATAAAAGTATTTTTATGCCTAGAATAATGCTAGCTTCAGTTACTATTGTATTTTATGTCAGACATGTAGGACAGCACTCTGTTACCTGACGTAGTACTGGCTTCATAACTCCAGTACTAGTCAGAGTTTATGGTGCAGGATTGAAATGTCTGTCAGTTTTTCTTTAAAAAAAAAACCCAACAAAACCTTCTGGTAGCTTGTCAGGCGAACACAGTTTGACCAGGTTCCATCAGGTCAAAGGCTTACAGTGTGCAGTATGTCGACTAAGCTGTGCTTTCTCTGACGCCAGGAAACTCTGCTTAAGCTGGACTTGGACGGTGAATGAAGGTGAGACAAAGACGGTCAGCTGACTGGGCTTCTCCTGTACATGTGTCAACCCCCGCAGTGACCTCCGAGCTGAGAGCACAACAAGACGACGAACCCGGCTGGTCACCTGCCACGTCCAACTCCCTCTGGAGGCTTAAGTCACTGCAGCAGTGACGTCTGGGTAAATATCTGAGTTGAGAAAGGAGAAAAACGGCCTTCAGTCCTAACTGTTGTACCTTCAGATGTGAAGGGTCTCACTTCCAGCCCTGGTGGCTGCCTGACAGGAACAACAGGAGGAGCCGGTTATTCAGGATCTAAAAATGGCCTCATATGACACCTCCCAGGAGCCCTGTTAGAGCACTGCACACACCAACAGCTGCCCGAGTCACCCCACATCTGCTGTACGTTTAATCCGTGGACCCACATACCCACCCCGACATCTCCCAAACATTCTTGTCTTTTTGCAGAAGGAGAAACCTTTTCTTCTTTTTTGTTAAAAACTGACAGATTTTTTTTCCTTTCCTCTGCCTTTTGCACATAAAACCTTTTGTTAAAAAAATTAAATTAAATTAAATTAAAAACGTGAAAAGCGGAGACAAAATAAAAACACAGACATTAAACAGAAAAGCGGCGCTGCAGCCCCTCTTTCTTCTTCTTCTTCCTGCCGGCCTGCCTGTGGCCTTGTGGCTCCCAGACCTCCGTTATCTTCAGGAAGGGCGGGATGCAGAACTTGTTGTTGTTGTTGATGATGTTCATTCTTTATTCACTCAGAAAGCTGTAGGCAGCAGAAAAGCAAACACGCACATGTTCTTCTTCTTTAAATATCAGTTCAAATGAATAGATGCCTTATTTTTGTAATATTTAGTTATCTGATGAGCAGGTACGTTGCATGGTCTCCAGAACATTCAGTGGAAATGTGATCTGGGTTGAAAGTATCAGTTGATAAATTGGGTAATCAAGTGACTTTATTGCCAGTAAACTTTACTGGATTTTGATTATCAGCAAAATAATTTACTAGTTTCTGCCTCTCAAGTGTTTTTGAGCGTCTTCGAGTCATTTCTTCTAAAAGTAACTGGACATGTTTTGGACTGTTGATCAGACAAAACACAAATAATTTGAAGAGTCTTGTTTTCCTCTTTGGAGATTTTATACCAAAAACAACTGAGTAATTGAAAGAAATAATGACGAGTTGCAGTTCTGGTGTAGTTTTATTTTGATCAGTTGCACTTTCTCTCTCTCTCTGTGTGTTTTGAATGTTTCACCGTTGAATTTCCTGAACTTCTGCAGTATTGTTGTATGATGTTCACGTGCCCATTTCCAACAGGAATACTGTGAATAATTTGACAGAATTCTTAAGGAAACCTGGTGCTCCTCTGGTTTGTTCCTACAGTCTTAGCTTGTCAGTGTGAGACTCCAGAGCCTCAATGTGAACATGTGCTACCTTTGGTCCAGTGAACTTGAATTATAGACAACACTGATTACAGTAGGCATTGAAGGACAAATTTGGTTTAAAATCTGATTTTGGGACACAAATGCTGCCTCTTTTTAGACCAATTACATTTTGGGAGCTTCTTTTCTGTTGCTGGAATATAATATCTGGTACCTGAATGATGAACAGTTTGTGCAGGCGACTGTCTTCCTGCAGCTGATCAGTGCAGCATCAGTGCTGCTCAGTTTAAAGTGGCCTTTTACTAAGAGGAAAAGATTCCAAAAAATAAAGGTACATTCTTTTTTTTTTAAGTCTGTGAATTGTTGTACACTCTGGTATTCGATCATTTGTTTTTAAAGAATAGTTGAACATTTTGTGAAATGCGCCTATGTGCTAACTCCCCGACCCCTAACGAGTGACTGATTGTCACAGCAGCCGGTTAGCAGGCAGACACTGTTCAACAGTATTAAAATCCCTCCACCAACGCCTTTAAATCTACCTAATCATACGGCCGTATCTCGTTTGTTAATTGTATTGCTTTGCTGGGAGCAGGAACTGAAGCCTCCGCTGGACCTTCAGCGTCCCGCTAACAAGATTCCAGGATAATTCAATAAACAAACAAGGAGTAATGTGTCAATTAGTGAGCTGTTTAACCTTGTTGTTATGCTCCGCTCAGCTCAGCTAACTCCTGGCGTCAAACTGACCTTCATCTAACTGTGAGAAAGCAAACAGGCGTATTTCTCCAAGTGTCAGCAATTCTTATAAAACGGTTGGAAAAACAAGGAGTAACTGTAGTTGTGTTAAGTTGTGGGAGTGAAGAGACGGAGAGTTTCTCTGGTGGCAGGTTTGGTGTATCGATGCTTCCAGCACGGTGGTGCTACGTTCGTGATGTGTGTTTTCTTTTGTTGAGTGTCTCTGGGAGGTTTGCTTTTGCTCGAGAAGTGACTCTGGTTATCGCTGGTGAATGTTTGAACGGTTGACGTGCCTTGTCTGATTTCAGTCTTTTTGTTATTGTTGTGATGGTCTCAGAGAAATGTACGAATCGGTTGGACCTCTAAAAATCTATTGGCACTATTTGAGTGATAATTCTGCAAACGTGCTAAAACTGCTGAGTTGTGTCGTTGGTATTTATTTCGAAGGGTTTTATTTATTTCTAGGGAGCACCGCATCTGCTGTAGTCCTGTTGAACACTGTTAAATGCTGTAAATGAATCAAATAAAGTATTTTTTTTCCCATATGTATGTGTCCATTTTTACTACATGTGCTCCTGTTTGCCTCTCCTACCGGCAGTACCAGGTAATACTTCATGTCCAAATGCATTATAAAATGCAATGCCTGGAAAAATGGCACTCTCAAAAGCAATGTTACTAAGTGCATTTAGTTAGGCAGCAGTGATAAAGTAAGAAATGCTAATTATGAAATAAAAACAAAATCATTGTGATGTATGTCAAAGCAGTCGTAAGTGTTGATTATATTTGTCCTGCTCCCCGTTTTATTCCCTGCATGAATGCAAAAAAATGAAATGGTCCTGGTGCAAAATTGGGATTTGAACGAACCCCACAGCCTATTGACAGTACGGGTAAAGTATTTATATTAACCTTACATTGAATCCCTCCCGGGCTGCAAGGTGGCTCACTTGGTAGCACTGTTGCCTCGCAGCAAGAAGGTCGCCGGTTCGCGTCCCGGTGGGGGCACCGGGATCTTTCTGTGTGGAGTCTCTATGTTCTCCCCGTGCAGCGTGGGTTCTCTCCGGGTTCTCCGGCTTCCTCCCACAAAGTCCAAAAACATGTTGAGGTTAATTGGTGATTCTAAATTGTCCGTAGGTGTGAATGTGAGTGTGCTTGGTTGTCTGTCTCTAAGTGTAGCCCTGTGATAGACTGGTTACCTGTCCAGGTGAACCTGCCTTCACCCTGAGTCAGCTGGGATAGACTTATTATTTGCATAATTTATTTCTTGACTGACTCGCTTGTTCACATACAAGGATTCCCACTGATAGACAGTCAAAATAAATGTCACAGAAAGTCGCCACATACCGGAGCCGCTATACCGGTCTGCAGGGTTGACGGGATCAAAGCCGCAGACCGGTATAGCGGGCTATTGTGTTGAAAGGGTTAAGCGATGTATAGATCATGGATGGATGGATGTAAAAGAGGCACCAACTTTTCCTATTTCAACAGTTGGCTTCCTACAAAACAACCTCACGGCTGCTGTGCTGATGCTGCTGCCGCCGCCATGCTTTGTGATCGAGCTCTTTTTAAAAAAAATAATAAAAAATTACGTAATACTGAACACTCATCTTTTTGTTGTAGCCTCAGTCAGTCAGTTTGTAAAGTCACCTCATAGACTTTTCAATTAAAACCAACATTTTACTGATTTATTTATTTTTTAAGCTTAATCAGCTTAAAGCATGGGGGTAGTTGAGTAATTCACACCAACACACACATCAAGCTTGTAAAAAAGGTACAAATATCTCATTACTGTCAGTTCTAACTGCTCTGTAACCGGTCAGTTGTGCCGTCCGCCTGCCTGTGTCTTTACGTCGGGTAAATGACAGTGAAGATAATGAAAGGAATTAGCAAATGAGCACTGATAGCTTCATCGTGTCATTACTGGACTTCAGTTTGTTGTTGTGTTGATAACCATCTTCAGTCTGCACATACCAGACAGATGGATTTGCCAAATCATTCGGCCACTTCTGCTTCCTGCAGCTGCTTTGTTACAGTACAGTTGTGACACGGAGGCGTCTTTTATCATTCCGTGAACAAAAAAGTGTTGGAATGTGAAGCTCTTTGTCAAAGAATTTAGGCAGGAACATCCTTTTCTGAGCAGAACAATAAGGTGGCAGAAAGTAGCACATTTGACAGCTGTCCAAAGAGGTCAGATGGCTCCAAGGTTTAGACCGTTGGTTCTTCACCTGCGGACATGTTGATCTGCTGATGTTTCTGATTGTGAACACACTGTGGTTGCCCTCCGTGATATGTCCTGTGCTGTATGTCTGCGATTAGAAACTTCTTCTAAAATTTCCCGAAGTAAAAGTGCTGACAGTTTCTCATGCATGTTGTTATTCTTCAAAGTGAGTCGGTGGTGAAATGGACCTGTCTCACTCTTTCATTGAGCAGCTGGTTCTGCGCCCTCTGGAGGATTCTTTCTGCTCTGTTCCCCTCCACCGTGGATCCTGTTGTGCTGCCGTTTTCCATTAAACCTTGCCAATCCCTTTGTCCCTGGCAGGTATAATCTTAAGATCGGTTGTGAGGCTGGACAAGTAGGTTAGCAGGAGATCACACTTCCTTGATTAAGCCGAAAGGGATATAAGATGACTTTTCTGTCGCAGTCTGAGGGACATCAGTTGCCCGCGAATAACAAAATAATTGCATTTGATTGCGTATCTGCATTTAAACAAAGTAATGAAGTGGAATCCAACCAATTATGAAATGTTTTACCATGGTAGGTGAATTTGTTTAAAAAATAAGTTGGAAAATCTACCTTGTAAATTTTTAACCAATGTTAAACTAAGAAGCATCCAGTATAAAGTGTTCATTTTTACCAAAGGATGCATCTGTAAGCAGCATAAATTCAGATTTATCACAAGTTTGGAGTTACGTGAACATTATGATGAAACAAAAGAGGAAAAAAAAGTTAGTTCTGAAGTGGAATTTAAAGAAAAGTCTGCATAAGGCCTGAGATGGCCCTTTGCCTCGTCACTTCAAAATCCTTAAATCAACTTTGTTTTTTAATCCCTCCTCCTCCCCTATATTTACAACTACTTAAGGAACCTTGGACAGGCACCAATGAGATTAAATTGATAAAGTCACGGCTACCTGTCCTTGGTCTGCCGCTCAGTTGAACCAAATGTGTTGTCTCTGCAGTAACAGTCAGACAGGGGAACCTCTTCCTCTCCCCCTGGCTTCCTGGACGACACTCTCTGAGCCACCAAAACAGGAAGTGCTGCTATTCGCTGGGATAACAGTTCCTGCAGGACCAGATGCAGTCTTTCTGATGATTCAGCGATAAGCCATGTGTTGCTAGAATCGTCACCCCAGGAGTATTTCCTTTGATGTTTTTTTCTCTTTCGTGCTGTTGCATTGACTGGCTGCCTTGAACCACTGTTGCTATGGCTTACTCGGGGAATGCTGAGCGGCAGAGATGTTTGCAAACCCGCCGCTCTACCATCAACTGTCTCTCAAAGGGTTTAGAGGACAACAAAACGTTCCCGTTTTCTCAGGAGAAAGCAGTCAAAGCTTGGAGCTCTCTGGAGAATTTGGACAGTCCTATCATCATAGTTGACCGTCCCAAAGATGAGGAGAGACCTAACCAGGAGCAGAACATCAACCTGAACATTGGAGGGAAAGTGTTTCATATTCCAAAACAGTGTGCCATTAAATACCCTGACACCCGGATCGGCTCCCTGGTTCTCTGCAAGGATCGGGCCAAAGTCCTCACACTGTGTGATGACTACTCTGTACGCAAGAATGAGTTCTTCTTTGACCGCGATCCTGCCTTCTTCCACCATGTCTGCCATTTTTACACAAGCGGCGTGCTGTGGATCGTACGGGAAATGTGCCCCATCAACTTTGAGGAGGAAATTGAATACTGGGGCCTGAGCCTGAAGGACACCCAGCTCTGCTGCTGGATGGTGTTTGAGGAGAAGGCAGATGAGGTGAAGGACAACCTAAAGGTGGATAAGGAACTGATGGCTGAGATCGAGGTGAAGTACAACGACGAGTTTTTTAAAGACATGGTGTTTGGGGATGTGCGTAAGACTCTGTGGGACATTGTGGAGAATCCCTACTCTTCAAGTTTGGCAAAGATTTTCACTTTGATCTCTAACCTTTTTGTGCTCTTCTCCATCGTCGCAATGAGTCTTAACACCGTGAAAGAACTTCAGGTTTATAAAATCAACGACAAAACACACATGGAATGGGTGGAGATTATCACCATAGTGTTCTTCACCTTTGAGTATGTAATTCGCCTTATCACCAATCCGAACATCAGGATGTTCTTAAAGAGTGGACTCAACTTTGTGGACATGTTGTCAGTCATGCCTTATTTCATCCAGATCATCTTCGAAGCCACAAGTGACGCAGAAGATGTAAATGCACAGGAAGACCTGAAGGCCATGGCTCGGTTCAGCAAGGTCAGCCATGTCCTCAAAGTAGTTAAGTTGCTGAGGATCTTTCGGATTTTGAAGCTGGCCCGCCACTCAACCGGCATGAGGGCGTTTGGGTTTACCCTGCGGCAGTGCTACCAGCAGGCCTCTTGCATTTTGCTCTTTATCGCCATGGGGATCTTCACGTTCTCTGCTCTGCTGCATTCAGCCGAGAGGGAAACCGAGGGGTCTCCCATCAGCAGCATCCCGTACGCGTGGTGGTGGGCTGCAGTAAGTATCAGTAGCTGTATGACTAGGTGTCCACTAACATCTGCCCATTATGTCTTCTTTCTGTGTGCAAACCTATTGTGTTGAGCAATCAACAATATTGCATCTGAGATAAGGAAACCAAAAGGAAGGAAATGCTTTCTTTGTGTCTGACACTACAGCAGCTCGTTGGCTCATTACAATCTCTTCTCTCTTGCAAAACAGGCTCGTACTTAATACATAAGATGTACCCAACACGACATAGTGTGACAACAAACACAATTTTAGTAACTGATCAGTGTGGTTTCTTGGTCCTACAAATGCCACTGACAGTGTGTGTGAGTGGACAAAATTGCAACATACAAGTTCCCATTTGAAACATGAAATAATTACCACTTCCTTTTTAAAAAAAAGTTTTGGAGCACTGCGGGATTTGAAAATGAATCTGATGTTTGCATGAGAGTCATTTATGATACGTGCAATCGCCAGTTAAGACTACAGCAGAAGCACAGAGACATAATCACTGCTGTCATCCTCAACTATGTCACTGTCCTCCTTGTTTTACGATGGAGATAGAAAAAGTAATTTACACGACAGTTTGCTCTTTAGATGAAGAGAGAGGACGCAAGCTGGTGCAAACGTTCAACCTAAGAACACTCTGTCTCAGTGCTCTGAGGGTTTAGTTCGGAGGAGCAGCCTGATGCACCAAATGGAGGTCCAAAAGTTCTCAGGATCTTTTTAAGTTTCACATGAGCGGCTGTTGTATGGGTTCGGGTTCGGATTAGCATGCATTGCAGACTGTACAAAGCTTCCTTCAGGTGTCAGCAGATGTTGTCCCACTCTTTCCCTTCACCTCACTCAGTTTTAGCCCATTATTCTAATGATCATGAATACAGTGGAGGCAATGTTCCAGACAGCTGAATATAGGACTGTTCACTTCTCTCTCTCAGGTCAGCATCTCCACTGTGGGCTACGGGGATGTGGTTCCTGTTACTATCCTCGGCCGCCTCGTGGCTTTTGGCTGCATCTCGTTTGGTATCATTCTGAACGGCATGCCCATCTCCTTCCTCTTCAACAAGTTTTCCGACTACTACAGCAAGCTAAAGGCCCAGGAGTACAACTCTACCTCAGTCCAGCGCCGCCTTCAGCTTAAGAAGAGACTCAGACGCAGAATGCGCATGTGTTTCCATCTCCCTGAAGACGACGGCGGCAGCGCAGATGGTCACTGCGAGGTCCCAGACTGAGGACGTCTTAAAACGAAAGCCTGACCAACTGGGTGTTTGTGTATCTCAGTGTGTTTAGTGCAGATAAAAGAAATAAAAGAACATGTGAGTGAAAATGGGAAGGAGGTCAAGTGTGGCTTTGCACAGATGCAGAGTATCTGGTTGCCTGAATGACCCACTTCATCTTTCACATTAAACTGACATTGGAAAATCACAGACAAGTAGCTTAGAGACACTAACAATCAAGTTGAGCAGTTTTCCTCTGGATGTCTGAACAATGACTTTTGGCACTTTAAAAAAAACGTGTCGGAAAATGTCCCCCAAGTTTGTAACTTCAGCTGTACCCACCTCGAATCTTAACCCCAACTTAAAGCTTGTGAATCGTAACCGATGAGTGCCTACATGAACAGACTGTGGTTTTCCGTGGGAGTCGCGTATGACTGTCACTGTTCAAGTTTCTGTTTGTGGCGGTTCAGATAAACACAGGGGCACGTATCGTTTAAAGCAGTAAACTTTATTGTGTTTTCTCCTATTACATGCCCACATTCTGTCATACGGCTGTAATTAAAGCAGACTGACGACTTGTGGGCGTCTCTACCTGTAAATGCATGAAGACTCTTGGTTATTTCAACATTAGGTAACACAGACACCAGAACGCAAAAAGGTTTCTCACATGTTCAAAGACACCATCAGATTTAAACACTTTTCATTACAGGAACAACAAACTGATTCGGTTCTTTGAATGATGGAGTTCTTGAGTGTTAATCACATGAAGCTTTTATGTCATTTACCTTTTGTGTTGTTATTTATTTTTTATAATTTATTTTTGGTTAAATGTTTTTGTCACATGTTTCTACGTTGAGAAAAATAAAACTTGAATACTAGACACGAACATTCGTCTGGTTTGTCTGACTGTGGCGGGAAATGATTTGTTTCCTCTTCAAAGTGACAAAAAAAATGTAGCTGTCATTTCCTGTTATGTGAAAATGTGAGTGACTGTCTTCACACAGCTTTGCATTAGAGTCTGAAATGATTGTTTACATTTTTTGGAGGTATGACGTTGCATTCTGTGCCAGTTTCTACATATATTGGTGTTTCTGACAGTCTGGCAAGTGCACATTCAGTTGATCCTTTTTGCACTGTACAATGACCACTGCATTATTAGTATTTTTTTTATTTATCTCCCGCCCCTTCTCCCAATCTTTACCAACCCTAAAGTCCATCCAAGGTTACATCTTGAAGGCTAATAATCAGTGTTTGCGGTACAAATTTGTAGCTACAGCAAAGAACAGAATTCAGTTTACTTTGACATTCAGGCAAAAATTGTGAAAATAAGGTCCAGCGAAAGAGTTGTTTTATTCTCTGTTCATCCATATGAACACAGTATCCATCCATCCATTATCTGTGCACCGCTTAATCCTCACTAGGGTCATGGGGGGCTGGAGCCTATCCCAGCCGACTTAAGGCGAAGGCAGGGGACACCTGGACAGGTCACCAGTCTATCACAGGGCTACACTTAGAGACAGACAACCAAGCACACACTCGGACAATTTAGAATCACCAATTAACCTCAAAATGTTTTTGGACTGTGTGGGAGGAAGTCGGAGAACCCGGAGAGAACATGCAAACTCCACGCAGAAAGATTCTGGTGCCCCCACCGGGATGCGAACTGGCAACCTTCTTGCTGCGAGGCAACAGTGCTACCAACCCCATGAACACAGTAATATTGTGACTATCGTCTGAGGAACGCTGGACAGAGGACAGAGAAGACGACACACATGAATCACCTGAGCCCTGTAGCCTGCTTTTTAAATTTCCTCCTGAAATAAAATATTCTCTAAATCAGTCAGTAACAGCTCCACAACCGTTAGGACAAAATGATTCACCTATGGCACGACCAACCGTGGCCTACAGACAAATAGGAGAATTTTGAAAGACAATTAATGTCCCCATCAGAACCTCCTCTCCGCCTGCTCGAAACTCTACTGTGAGTGTAAATATCCGCCTAATAACAATGAGTCACTAAAAAGTTGATTCTTAACTGCAGCTCCGTTACACGAGCATTCCAATGACACAGCATTGCTGCTGTAATACATCCCATGCATTCTTCCCCCCAGTCTTCTATTTTAATTACCAACAGTGCAAAGAGCTGGATGCTAGTCGTGCTAATGTAGCCTGGAACCTTCAGATGCTCTTTTCTTTGTAAGATCAGACTGCATGCAGCTTTCTGTGCTTCCTGTGCAGCAGCATTAGTGGCAGCAGGTACGCTGCTACAGTATTTAGACCCAGACCACATAAAAAAAAACAAAAAAACAAAAGTGAGAGCCAAGCAATACAGAGGGATGATGAGCTCGTCTAAAAAGCCTCCATCTCATACTGTTATAAGGCTGTTATTGCAAACACAGAGTGAGCTCTCGGGAACTGAACAGTGACATGTCTGATGACAAATTAGTGTTGTTGGGTTTCATCAGAATTACAAAGAGAGTCACAGTTTGGCTTCACGGGCCCACAACAGTGCAGAGAATGAAAGTCACGTCACGATATGTTTGAACAAGCCGCCCTGTTTGCGCTCTTCAGTGTTGGCTGTGCTGCAGAAAAGCAGTGAATGCGCAATTCAAACTTCACTTCAAATTCAAATTCAAAGGGCTTTATTGACGTTTCAACCACATACAGCTGTACAGTACACAGTAACCAGATCCAGAGCTAAAGTGCAAAAAGATAAGATAAAATAAAAATCAGGAATACCAACAAGGCAATACCAACACAACACGGACAAAACAACACAATGGAAGTAGTGTGTGTATGTGTGTGTTTGTTTGTGTGTTAGTCCAGTCCTTGAATGTTTAACAGTCTTACGTCTTGAGGGATGAAGCCGTTGCACAGTCGGGCCCGCATGCTTCTGAACCTCTTGCTAGACGGCAGGAGTGTGCAGAGTTTGTGTGAAGGGCGTGTCGGTTCTTTCACAATGCTGGTGGCTTTTCGGGTGCAGCGTGTGGTGGAGATGTCTTTGATGGAGGGGAGAGACACTCCGACGATGGTGACGTTATACGGAAACAAGAGTGCGCTTATGATGTACTTTGGTCTGCTCTATGTAGACTATGTAGATACTGAATGTGCTTGTTCTTGGAGCCAACATATGCAGAACCAATTTCAGACTCAATTTATGTCTCATAGTGTGAAGAACTGTCCTGTTTCTTCCATATTTTGATCGGTATTTTTACCTGCACCTCCAGAATATGGATCAATATTGATGTCAAACAACAACAAAAAACAGTACAAAACGTTACTACGCTACTCAGGCTTTTCATTTCTATTTCACATGTGAGGAACGTTATGAGGAACTCTGTTTGAGGAAGTCTGGGGCAGATGTTTCATCTGTCTGAAGAGCTCTGATGGGAAAAAGAAGAGACTGCTGTAACGGTCATAATATCATCTCAAGCTTTACATTTACAGCCATTTGGTTTTTGGAAGACAAACTGTTCTTAAATTAAAAAAAACAAAAACGAGGTCATTATGAATCCAGTCCTCTCTATTCTCATCATATCTTTTATTTTGTACTCTATGTGGCTCTCCAATACATACAATGCAACATATCTACATGCACATTGTACATATATAGTACTTACATGTACCATCTTCTACTTATTCACACAAACAACCTGTAGTCAGAAAATTAAAAACTACACATATGAACAGTGTTTCTAAGCTGCAGGCTCCTTTCAGTAACACCTGCGTTGGTGTGCGTCCTGCAGTTGTATTTTTGTTGCTTAGTTGTGTCCTGGTTTAAGTAAAATAAGTACAGGTTCAAAAACATCATGGGAGGGATCATTCGGTAAAAAAAAAACGATTCACAGAGGAACTCAAAGCTGCATTGCTTCATGCACGCCACTCTTCTGCTTTTCATAAGAGAGAGAACAAATGTTGTCAGATGAATTGTGAAACTCGAGTCAAATGATTACATTATTCTGCTTATGTGTGATGTGCAAAATTAGGTAATACAAGTTAAGAGACAAAAGTTCAATTAGTTTCCAGTGGATTTTAAAGTTTTGGTTAATGAAACCTTAGATTTGTAGGTGTTGTTACATAGACAAGGACATTATTGTAATATAGCCTAATGATGAATGCATTAACCTTCAGCTGAAGCCTCATTTTAATGCTAGTCTGTATGTGATTGAGGTGGAGCTGATTTAAACTATTTTATTTACTCCCTGGTGTTGAAAAGGGGGAATCTTTCTCCACAATGCAGAGTCTTACTCTACAAGTCATTTTGAACAATAGAAACGTGATACATACGCATAAGATTAACTATATTTTCTAATTCTGATGTTGCTCTGACTCTAACTACAGAAGAACACAGATTTTTTTTTAATTTTTTAAAACAAATGATTTGATTCTTGCCAATTAATTTAGAATTGAGTGGCCTCTGCAACTTCTGATTTTTTTTTTTTTTTTGAATGTTGGTTTGGGAATGTTTCTCCTTTGTTATCAAGTTAATCTGTGTTCCTGCAAACGTTCTCTTAATGTTGATTTCAAAACATTGCATTTGCTTTGTAAGAGCAGTGATGTAAATGAAAATGTTCTTGAAAGATTCTTTGACTATTTGATTAAAATACGTAATGTAGACACAGTTATTACAACTTGCAGGCAATGTTTGTCAATGTTGTGGGAACGTTCTCTGCTAGTTGGGAATAGCGTCGGTCATTCATCTGATAGATTCATCTCTCCTCAAAAGTCATACTCTGACATTTTTTTTAATAATCTATTGATTTTCTATTTATTAATTGTTTATTCTTCTACCCTTTATTTATTGTTGTAGTTGCCACTGACCAGGTGTGTGTGTGTGTGTGTGTGTGTGTGTGTGTGTGTGTGTGTGTGTGTGTGTCTGTGAACAGTCTCTAGCTCGAGTGCTAAGGTCTAACTAGTTGATCTTTTACAGGTGAGCTAGGAATGGCCTCTCCTCGGAATGATTAGATTTTGGAATCAATCAGTTGAACAACCCTTTGAGCCAATCACTGCCATCAGGTGTTTTCTGTAACTCTCAGTCAGACTTCTGCACCTGTTTACAGGTGTTCTGGTTTCACTGCTCCTCAGCAAAGTGCTCTGATTTGTTTGGGACACTTCTTTTTTTTTTAATTATTCTTTTCAACCCCAATTCAAAATCAATGTCTTATTCCACTAAACTATAATTTAGCAACTTTTTTTTATTTATTATTACTTTTTTCAGTTTCTACTTATTTGTGTGACTATTGTGAATTTTGCCTTTTCTTTAATTGAAGGGTCTGACTACATTTGAGGACGACTGTATATCAATAAAGTTCAACATTAATTTTTATTTTTATTTAATTATTTAAACTAAAGAATAACCAATCACATGACTCTCGTGTTAAAGACTGAAAAAACGCTTGTGTATGTAAATTCTAAACAAAAAACAAACAAACACGAATACAGATTTAAAGGCAAAGCAACATGTACGTCCTCCGGATGGACGGCTGATCGATGAGTGATCGATCAGTGACGTCACGGCGGTGACGCAGCAGGCCCCGCCCCGCCCCGCAGACAGCTGCAGGACGCTGCTGGACCAAATCATAATCTTCCTTAATGCAGACGCGCACACACAGGATCGGTCTTCTTTAGCGAGTAAGTACACTTTGCAGCTAAAACTTTATTAAAAAAAAAAAAGAAAGAAAGAAAGAAAAAGAAAAAAAATCTGCTTACTTTCCTTTTCCTTGGAAATGATTAAAGACTTGAGCGCAGTAACGTAACGGTTTATCTTTAAATCTCTACTTTGTGCTGAATCGATACGTTTCATCATCTAATTGGGACTGATGGCTCGATTCAATAGCAAATGGCACGTAAAGGAGAAACGGTTATAAAATCTCTAATCTATAAAGATGACTTTCGCTTTCATTCAGTATTTGATGTATTCTCTCTGCCCTCCATGATAGAGGCATGGAGCCTGTTGTATGAGTCCTCTATGAGAGCTAAATATAAATGTCAACTGACCTTCTGATTTAAGACCTGTAGAGAAGAGCAGCTCTAACGTGCAGCCTGCTGCAGCAGCTCTGGTTACACACTCAGAACATCCCAGTGTTTCAGGAGTTTGTCCTTAAATGTGTCCATCAGGCTTCATCTGTGTCAGTGGTCTCAAACAAATGTCATCATTCCTAATAGTCAGAGCGTTTTATGAGATACTTCACAAATCTGCCAACTAAAGCCAACAATTTCTTCACCAATATGTTTGTAAAGGTGTGTGGTTACATGTTTTATAGCTTCTTGCTTTCTACTTTTATCAATTATTCTTTGTGCTTATTGTATTTTAATTTTTAATTTATTTTATTTTATTGGAAAGCACTTTGTAACATTTGTTTTGAAAAGTGCTCAAAAGGCTATTATTATTATTATTATTATTATTATTATTATTATTATTATTTTAAAATGTTGAAGTTCAACTCTGGTGGGAAACCCTGAAAAAACCTGCTCCAGTTAGGGTACCGATAAATGATTGTCAAAAAATATTTTTTTAAATCGGGCCTTCAGTAACATATGAGGAGTGAAATCAGGATTGTTTTCATGATTCTGAGTTGATTGTTAGCATTTATATTTTACCACAAACACTCCATTGTTGAAAAAGGCTACACTCACTTTACATTTACATTAACAGCAGCTTTTATTTCACATACTTACATAACACTCCTCTTTCACAATGTCAGAAACTTCAAGAGTCATTGTTTATGTCTTCTTTAGACTCAACAACATCATGACTGCAGTTTCTACATGTGATGCCTTTACAGACTCCACAGGCCCAGATACACGTGACCCCGTTCATCTTGCAGCTGCAGTGCTGGTTGCTGTAATCTCCATGACAGTTACAGCTGGTGAACTTCAGTAGCTCCTCAGGAGCCGTTAGGTCTAGTGTTGGAACCAGCTCATACCCATGCACACCTAATGTCCATCCATAGTCACTGGGCTTCAGAGACCTGCTCTGTACAAGGATCCAGTTATATAATACTCAGTTATTTCTCATTCACAATGCCAGAAGCTTCATGAGTCATCGTCTGTGTCTTCTTCAGACTCAACAACGTCATGACTGCAGTTTCTGCTGTAATCTCTGAGGCTCTGGTTTGATCACTCCTGCCGCCACCTGGTGCTGCGATTCTCCAGCACATTTATCATGAACCAGATACTACACTGGATGAAATTTGGTACAACGTGTTCTCAAGGAAGGCGGCGGCAGGAGTGATCAAACCAGAGACTCTCCCTCTAACAGAGGGTGCAGCATTCACTCTGTGTCTACCTGCAGACCAGGACTGGATCCTTGTACAGAGCAGGTCTCTGAACTCCAGTGACTATGGATGGACATTAGGTGTGTATGGGTATGAGCCAGGTCCAACACTAAACCTAACGGCTCCTGAGGAGCTACTGAAGTTCACCAGCTGTAACTGTCGTGGAGATTACAGCAACCGGCGCTGCAGCTGCAAGAAGAACGGGGTCACGAGCATCTGGGCCTGTAGAGTCTGTAAAGGCATCACATGTAGAAACTGCAGTCATGATGTTGTTGAGTCTGAAGAAAACATCGACAATGACTCTTGAAGCTTCTGACACTGAATGAGAAATAACTTTCAGTGTTATATAAGTATGTGAAATAAAAGCTGCTGTTCATGTAAATGTAAAAGTGAGTGTAGCCTTTTTCAACAATGGAGTGTTTGTGGTGAAATATAAATGCTAACAATCAACTCAGAATCACGAACAAACCCTGATTTGACTCCTCATAAGTTACTTAAGGCCTGATTTTAAAAAATCAATTTTTCGTCAATCATTAATCGGTTCTCTAACTAGAGCAGCTTTTTGGAGGGTTTCCCACCAGAGTTGAACTTCAACATTTTAAAGCCTGTTATTACACCTTTACACACATAGTGGTGAAGAAATTGTTTAGTTAATGATTTAGTTGGCAGATTTAGAAAGTATGCAAAAAAATAGATAGATAGATAGATAGATAGATAGATAGATAGATAGATAGATAGATAGATTAGAACACACTTAAGACACAAGCTCACGAAGCACAGACGTCTAAAAGAATTGCTAAAAAGAAACAGCAGCCGATAAAATGTGCTGTTCAGTGTCTTACTGTTCAACATCCCATCAGCTTTACAGGGATTCTAGAAGGTAAATAGAAGACGGCCTGTAGGTTTGTCGTCAGCTTTTCCTCACAAAAGCAGCACTAAAGTCGACCGAAACATACACGAATAAAAAGTTTGTGTTTTGTGAGTGAGAATTTTGAATAAAGAGGAACACGTGATGCAACACTAGCGCGGTTTGTGGCGAGTGATGCTCAGGCCCTGCTCATGCTTACAACAGTTTCCCTGAGGTTTGCACCAAAGGGATCAGTAAAGTTCTATTCTATTCTATTCTATTCTATTCTATTCTATACCTGCCTGCAGTCACGTCTTCTCAGGGTCTCAGTATAGATACCTTGGAATTTTAATGGATGACTGTCTCTCTTTCACGCCTCACATCCTGCAGCTGGCACAGAGACTAAAATTGAAACTGGGTTTTTCTTCAGAATCAAGTCCTGCCTGTGCTTTGAGGCCAAAAAGAGACTGGTTGTTGCCACTTTTATGTCTGTGTTAGATTATGGAGATACGGTACATATGAATGCTTCAGCTCAAAGCCTGAGTGTTTTAGATTCAGTTTATCGCGGCGCTTTAAGGTTTATCACCAGTTTGAGGTATTTTACTCACCGTTGTTTGTTGTACTCTCGTGTTGGATGCTCAGATTTGTCCACACAAAGGAAAAAAACATTGGCATATTTTAATTTATAAATGTATTTTAGGCTTGCTTCCTGATTATTTACAGGTTTTTATTTGTATAAAAGCTCCTAGTGGTTACAGTCTGCGGTCCGAGGATCTACTGTTACTGTCTGTTCCTGAGGCTAGAACTGAACGAGGAAACAAGGCTTTTAAATTCACTGGTCTCCCTCTGCCTGGAACACTTTACAAAAAGATCTGAAACTTCTAGAGCTGGTTTCTTTGAACACTTGGAGGCAGAAACATCAGTCTGTAGATGTTTTGACAGATGATTATTTTGCTGGTTACGTTTCTGATCTCTGCTGATGATTTCTTATCTTCTAAATGTAATTTCACCCTTTATTATGGGTATGATGTCTGTGTGGATGCTGCTGTGACCTCGTCTGTCTGTCAGTTGTGCTGCTGCCTGTCTTGGCCTGGACACACTTGAAAAAGAGATTTTTAATCTCAATGAGCCTTTTCCTGGTTAAATGAAGGTTAAATAAATAAACTCATTTAATACGAAGGGTGTAACTCATCAAAGTAGTGCCCTGAAAATAGCCCGAGGCTCATGTTATATAAGAGCAAACAAAAGAACGAATGTACACTGGTATAAATTTAATGTTAGTTTTTGAGCCCTTAACATTCACATGCTTCTGTTTTTTAAAACTAAGAAACATTTTGTTCTGTGAAAAAACTGTGCAGCACACAGTGATTCAATAAAAATGCGTCCCTAGAAGTCACAGGTCTGAAACTACACAGTCATAATATTGTGTTTTCAATGAATTACTGGGGCAAAGTTTTTCCTTCATTCTGTATCAGCTGAGTGCTGCTGAGTGTTAAGTGGTTCTACTGGTGCTGGTGCACAAAGAAAAGTGAGTGAGAATTTTGAATGAAGTGCAACAAATGCGAAGCAACACTTGCACGGTTTGTGGCTAGTGATGCTCAGACCACAAACTCCCAACAACACAGTTAACAACAACGGGGTAAAGCAATTTTTTTTCCCGCAGTACTCAGTAACCGAGACCTGCTGCATTTGTGGTGAGGCTCTGCGTAGGGTGTAACCATCAACAGTCCCCACATTTGAAGAGCTGGAACAAGTTTTCAGCTCTTTCACCTAAAAGTTAAAAACACCACAGCGTACAAACCCCATTACATGTGAAAATCCTGTTCTACAAACATCAATCTGAATTAAAAATTACATTTCACATTGCACAACAAGGGCTGCAAGGTGGCTCAGTGGTTAGCACCGTTGCTTCGCAGTTGGGAGGTCG